>NC_092710.1:7733374-7905874 GCF_047496885.1 Scyliorhinus torazame | reverse complement strand
AGTGTGTGTGAGTGAGTGTTTCAGTTTAAGAGTGTCTCTCTGTCTTGTCTGTCGGTCAGTGTGAGTGTGAGTGTGAGTGGGAGTGTGAGTGTGAGTGCGAGTGTGAGTGCGTGTTTCAGTCTAAGAGTGTCTCTCTGGGTGTCTCTCTGTCTTGTCTGTCGGTCAGTGTGAGTGTGAGTGTGTGTGAGTGTGTGAGTGAGTGTGAGTGAGTGTGAATGAGTGTGAGCGAGTGTTTCAGTTTAAGAGTGTCTCTCTGGGTGTCTCTCTGTCTTGTCTGTCGGTCAGTGTGAGTGAGTGTGAGTGAGTGTGAGTGAGTGTGTGTGAGTGTGAGTGAGTGTGTGTGAGTGAGTGTTTCAGTTTAAGAGTGTCTCTCTGTCTTGTCTGTCGGTCAGTGTGAGTGTGACTGTGAGTGTGAGTGAGTGTGAGTGTGTGTGTGTGAGTGTTTCAGTTTAAGAGTGACTCTCTGGGTGTCTCTCTGTCTTGTCTGTCGGTCAGTGTGAGTGTGAGTGTGTGTGAGTGTGTGAGTGAGTGTGAGTTAGTGTGAGTGAGTGTGTGTGTGAGTGTGAGTGTGAGTGAGTGTGAGTGAGTGTGAGTGTGTGTGAGTGAGTGTTTCAGTTTAAGAGTGTCTCTCTATCTTGTCTGTCGGTCAGTTTGAGTGAGTGTGAGTGTGTGTGTGAGTGTGAGTGTGTGTGAGTGTGAGTGAGTGTGTGTGAGTGAGTGTTTCAGTTTAAGAGTGTCTCTCTGTCTTGTCTGTCGGTCAGTGTGAGTGTGAGTGTGAGTGGGAGTGTGAGTGTGAGTGCGAGTGTGAGTGCGTGTTTCAGTCTAAGAGTGTCTCTCTGGGTGTCTCTCTGTCTTGTCTGTCGGTCAGTGTGAGTGTGAGTGTGAGTGTGAGTGTGTGTGAGTGAGTGTTTCAGTTTAAGAGTGTCTCTCTGGGTGTCTCTCTGTCTTGTCTGTCGGTCAGTGTGTGTGAGTGTGTGTGTCTGTGAGTGTGTGTGTGTGAGTGTGTGTGTCTGTGAGTGTGTGTGTCTGTGAGTGTGTGTGTCTGTGAGTGTGTGAGTGTCAGTGTGTGTGTCTGTGAGTGTGTGAGTGTGTGTGTGTGTGTCTGTGAGTGTGTGTCTGTGAGTGTGTGAGTGTGTGTGTCTGTGAGTGTGTGTCTGTGAGTGTGTGAGTGTGAGTGTGTGTGTCTGTGAGTGTGTGTCTGTGAGTGTGTGTCTGTGAGTGTGTGAGTGTGAGTGTGTGAGTGTGTGTGTCTGTGCGTCTGTGAGTATGTGTGTCTGTGAGTATGTGAGTGTGAGTGTGTGTGTCTGTGAGTGTGTGTGTCTGTGAGTGTGTGACTGTGAGTGTGTGTGACTGTGAGTGTGTGTGTCTGTCTGTGTGTGTCTGTGAGTGTGTGTGTCTGTGTGTGAGTGAGTGTGAGGGTGTGTGAGTGTGTGTGAGTGTGGGTGTGTGAGTGTGTGTGAGCGAGTGTTTCAGTTTAAGAGTGTCTCTCTGGGTGTCTCTCTGTCTTGTCTGTCGGTCAGTGTGTGTGAGTGTGTGTGTGTCAGTGAGTGTGAGTGTGTGAGTGAGTGTGTGTGTGAGTGAGTGAGTATGTGTGAGTAAGTAAGTGTGAGTGTGTGTGAGTGAGTTTCAGTTTAAGAGTGTCTCTCTGGGTGTCTCTCTGTCTTGTCTGTCTTGTCTGTCGGTCAGTGTGAGTGTGAGTGTGAGTGAGCGAGTGTTTCAGTTTAAGAGCGTCTCTCTGGGTGTCTCTCTGTCTTGTCTGTCGGTCAATGTGTGTGAGTGTGAGTGTGTGAGTGTGTGAGTGTGTGTGTGTGAATGTGAGTGAGTGTGAGTGAGTGTTTCAGTTTAAGAGTGTCTCTCTGGGTGTCTCTCTGTCTTGTCTGTCGGTCAGTGTGAGTGTGAGTGAGTGTGAGTGAGTGCGAGTGTGAGTGAGTGTGAGTGAGTGTGAGTGAGTGTTTCAGTTTAAGAGTGTCTCTCTGGGTGTCTCTCTGTCTTGTCTGTCGGTCAGTGTGAGTGTGAGTGAGTGTGAGTGAGTGTGAGTGTGAGTGAGTGTTTCAGTTTAAGAGTGTCTCTCTGGGTGTCTCTCTGTCTTGTCTGTCGGTCAGTGTGAGTGAGTGTGAGTGTGAGTGAGTGTGAGTGAGTGTGAGTGAGTGTTTCAGTTTAAGAGTGTCTCTCTGGGTGTCTCTCTGTCTTGTCTGTCGGTCAGTGTGAGTGTGAGTGAGTGTGAGTGTGAGTGAGTGTGAGTGAGTGTTTCAGTTTAAGAGTGTCTCTCTGGGTGTCTCTCTGTCTTGTCTGTCGGTCAGTGTGAGTGTGAGTGTGAGTGTGAGTGTGTGTGAGTGTTTCAGTTTAAGAGTGTCTCTCTGGGTGCCTCTCTGTCTTGTCTGTCGGTCAGTGTGTGTGAGTGTGAGTGTGAGTGTGAGTGAGTGTGAGTGTGTGTGAGTGTGTGTGAGTGTGTGTGTGTGAGTGTGAGTGAGTGTGAGTGAGTGTTTCAGTTTAAGAGTGTCTCTCTGGGTGTCTCTCTGTCTTGTCTGTCGGTCAGTGTGAGTGTGAGTGAGTGTGAGTGAGTGTGAGTGTGAGTGAGTGTTTCAGTTTAAGAGTGTCTCTCTGGGTGTCTCTCTGTCTTGTCTGTCGGTCCATGTGAGTGGAGTGTGTGTGAGTGTGAGTGAGTGTGAGTGTGTGTTTCAGTTTAAGAGTGTCTCTCTGGGTGTCTCTCTGTCTTGTCTGCCGGGCCGTGTGAGTGTCAGTGTGTGTGAGTGTGAGTGTGAGTGTGAGTGAGGGTGAGTGAGTGAGTGTTTCAGTTTAAGAGTTTCTCTCTGGGTGTCTCACTGTCTTGTCTGTCGGTCAGTGTGTGTGAGTGTGTGTGTGAGTGAGTGTGAGTGAGTGTGAGTGAGTGTTTCAGTTTAAGAGTGTCTCTCTGGGTGTCTCCCTGTCTTGTCTGTCGGTCAGTGTGAGTGTGAGTGAGTGTGAGTGTGTGTGAGTGTGTGTGAGTGTGAGTGTGAGTGTGAGTGAGTGTGAGTGAGTGTGAGTGAGTGTTTCAGTTTAAGAGTGTCTCTCTGGGAGTCTCTCTGTCTTGTCTGTCGGTCAGTGTGTGTGAGTGTGAGTGAGTGTGAGTGTGAGTGAGTGTGAGTGAGTGTGAGTGAGTGTGAGTGAGTGTGTCAGTTTAAGAGTGTCTCTCTGGGTGTCTCTCTGTCTTGTCTGTCGGTCAGTGTGAGTGTGAGTGTGTGTGAGTGAGTGTGAGTGTGAGTGAGTGTGAGTGAGTGTGAGTGAGTGTGTGTGAGTGTGTGTGAGTGAGTGTTTCAGTTTAAGAGTGTCTCTCTGTCTTGTCTGTCGGTCAGTGTGAGTGTGAGTTAGTATGAGTGAGTGTGAGTGTGTGTGTGAGTGTGAGTGAGTGTGAGTGAGTATGTGTGAGTGTGAGTGAGTGTGTGTGAGTGAGTGTTTCAGTTTAAGAGTGTCTCTCTCTCTTGTCTGTCAGTCAGTGTGAGTCTGAGTGAGTGTGAGTGTGAGTGAGTGTGATTGAGTGTGTGTGAGTGTGTGTGAGTGTGAGTGAGTGTGAGTGAGTGTGAGTGAGTGTGAGTGTGAGTGAGTGTTTCAGTTTAAGAGTGTATCTCTGGGTGTCTCTCTGTCTTGTCTGTCGGTCCGTGTGAGTGTGTGTGAGTGTGAGTGTGAGTGTGAGTGAGTGTGAGTGTGACTGTGAGTGACTGTTTCAGTTTAAGAGTGTCTCTCTGGGTGTCTCTCTGTCTTGTCTGTCGGTCCGTGTGAGTGTGAGTGTGTGTGAGTGCGAGTGTGAGTGAGTGTGAGTGAGTGTTTCAGTTTAAGAGTGTCTCTCTGGGTGTCTCTCTGTCTTGTCTGTCGGTCAGTGTGAGTGTGAGTGTGTGTGAGTGTGTGAGTGAGTGTGAGTGAGTGAGTGTGAGTGTGAGTGAGTGTGAGTGAGTGTGTGTGTGAGTGAGTGTGAGTGAGTGTTTCAGTTTAAGAGTGTCTCTCTGGGTGTCTCTCTGTCTTGTCTGTCGGTCAGTGTGAGTGAGTGTGAGTGAGTGTGAGTGAGTGTGAGTGAGTGTGAGTGTGTGTGAGTGAGTGTTTCAGTTTAAGAGTGTCTCTCTGTCTTGTCTGTCGGTCAGTGTGAGTGAGTGTGAGTTTGAGTGTGTGTGTGTGAGTGTGAGTGTGTGTGTGTGAGTGTGAGTGTGAGTGAGTGTGTGTGAGTGTGAGTGAGTGTGTGTGAGTGAGTGTTTCAGTTTAAGAGTGTCTCTCTGTCTTGTCTGTCGGTCAGTGTGAGTGTGAGTGTGAGTGTGAGTGAGTGTGAGTGTGAGTGTGAGTGTGAGTGCGTGTTTCAGTCTACGAGTGTCTCTCTGGGTGTCTCTCTGTCTTGTCTGTCGGTCAGTGTGAGTGTGAGTGTGAGTGTGAGTGTGTGTGAGCGAGTGTTTCAGTTTAAGAGCGTCTCTCTGGGTGTCTCTCTGTCTTGTCTGTCGGTCAGTGTGTGTGAGTGTGAGTGTGTGAGTGTGTGAGTGTGTGAGTGTGTGTGAGTGTGTGTGTGTGAGTGTGAGTGAGTGTGAGTGAGTGTTTCAGTTTAAGAGTGTCTCTCTGGGTGTCTCTCTGTCTTGTCTGTCGGTCAGTGTGAGTGTGAGTGTGTGTCAGTGAGTGTGAGTGTGAGTGAGTGTGAGTGTGAGTGAGTGTGAGTGAGTGTTTCAGTTTAAGAATGTCTCTCTGGGTGTCTCTCTGTCTTGTCTGTCGGTCAGTGTGAGTGTGAGTGAGTGTGAGTGAGTGTGAGTGAGTGTGAGTGAGTGTGAGTGTGAGTGAGTGTGAGTGAGTGTTTCAGTTTAAGAGTGTCTCTCTGGGTGTCTCTCTGTCTTGTCTGTCGGTCAGTGTGAGTGTGAGTGTGAGTGTGTGTGAGTGTTTCAGTTTAAGAGTGTCTCTCTGGGTGCCTCTCTGTCTTGTCTGTCGGTCAGTGTGTGTGAGTGTGAGTGTGAGTGAGTGTGAGTGTGTGTGAGCAAGTGTTTCAGTTTAAGAGCGTCTCTCTGGGTGTCTCTCTGTCTTATCTGTCGGTCAGTGTGTGTGAGTGTGTGTGAGTGTGTGTGTGTGAGTGTGAGTGAGTGTGAGTGAGTGTTTCAGTTTAAGAGTGTCTCTCTGGGTGTCTCTCTGTCTTTTCTGTCGGTCAGTGTGAGTGTGAGTGAGTGTGAGTGTGAGTGAGTGTGAGTGTGAGTGAGTGTGAGTGAGTGTTTCAGTTTAAGAGTGTCTCTCTGGGTGTCTCTCTGTCTTGTCTGTCGGTCCGTGTGAGTGTGAGTGTGTGTGAGTGTGAGTGTGAGTGAGTGTGAGTGTGTGTTTCAGTTTAAGAGTGTCTCTCTGGGTGTCTCTCTGTCTTGTCTGTCGGGCCGTGTGAGTGTGAGTGTGTGTGAGTGTGAGTGTGAGTGAGTGTGAGTGAGTGTTTCAGTTTAAGAGTGTCTCTCTGGGTGTCTCTCTGTCTTGTCTGTCGGTCAGTGTGAGTGTGAGTGTGTGTGAGTGTGTGAGTGAGTGTGAGTGTGTGTGAGCGAGTGTTTCAGTTTAAGAGTGTCTCTCTGGGTGTCTAACTGTCTTGTCTGTCGGTCAGTGTGAGTGTGCGTGAGTGTGAGTGTGTGTGAGTGAGTGTTTCAGTTTAAGAGTGTCACTCTGGGTGTCTCTCTGTCTTGTCTGTCGGTCAGTGTGTGTGAGTGTGAGTGAGTGTGAGTGTGAGTGAGTGTGAGTGAGTGAGTGTGTCAGTTTAAGAGTGTCTCTCTCGGGATGTCTCTCTGTCTTGTCTGTCGGTCAGTGTGAGTGTGAGTGTGAGTGTGAGTGAGTGAGTGTGAGTGTGTGTGAGTGAGTGTTTCAGTTTAAGAGTGTTTCTCTGGGAGTCTCTCTGTCTTGTCTGTCGGTCAGTGTGTGTGAGTGTGAGTTAGTGTGAGTGTGAGTGAGTGTGAGTGAGTGTGAGTGAGTGTGTCAGTTTAAGAGTGTCTCTCTGGGTGTCTCTCTGTCTTGTCTGTCGGTCAGTGTGAGTGTGAGTGTGTGTGAGTGAGTATGAGTGTGTGTGAGTGTGAGTGTGTGTGAGTGTGAGTGAGTGTGAGTGAGTGTGAGTGTGTGTGAGTGAGTGTTTCAGTTTAAGAGTGTCTCTCTGGGAGTCTCTCTGTCTTGTCTGTCGGTCAGTGTGTGTGAGTGTGAGTGAGTGTGAGTATGAGTGAGTGTGAGTGAGTGTGAGTGAGTGTTTCAGTTTAAGAGTGTCTCTCTGGGTGTCTCTCTGTCTTGTCTGTCGGTCAGTGTGAGTGTGAGTGAGTGAATGTGAGTGAGTGAGTGTGAGTGTGTATGAGTGTGAGTGAGTGAGTGTGTGTGTGTGAGTGAGTGTTTCAGTTTAAGAGTGTCTCTCTGGGTGTCTCTCTGTCTTGTCTGTCGGTCAGTGTGAGTGTGAGTGTGTGTGAGTGTGAGTGTGAGTGAGTGTGAGTGTGTGTGAGTGTGTGTGAGTGAGTGTTTCAGTTTAAGAGTGTCTCTCTGGGTGTCTCTCTGTCTTGTCCGTCGGTCAGTGTGAGTGTGAGTGAGTGAATGTGAGTGAGTGAATGTGAGTGAGTTAGTGTGAGTGTGAGTGAGTGTGAGTGAGTGTGTGTGTGAGTGAGTGTGAGTGAGTGTTTCAGTTTAAGAGTGTCTCTCTGGGTGTCTCTCTGTCTTGTCTGTCGGTCAGTGTGAGTGTGAGTGTGAGTGTGAGTGTGAGTGTGTGTGAGTGTGAGTGTGAGTAAGTGTGAGTGAGTGTGAGCGAGTGTTTCAGTTTAAGAGTGTCTCTCTGGGTGTCTCTCTGTCTTGTCTGTCGGTCAGTGTGAGTGTGAGTGAGTGTGAGTGAGTGTGAGTGTGTGTGAGTGTGTGTGAGTGTGAGTGTGTGTGAGCGAGTGTTTCAGTTTAAGAGTGTCTCTCTGTGTGTCTCTCTGTCTTGTCTGTCGGTCAGTGTGAGTGTGAGTGAGTGTGAGTGATTGTGAGTGTGTGTGAGTGTGTGTGAGTGTGAGTGTGTGTGAGCGAGTGTTTCAGTTTAAGTGTGTCTCTCTGGGTGTCTCTCTGTCTTGTCTGTCGGTCAGTGTGAGTGAGTGTGAGTGTGAGTGAGTGTGAGTGAGTGTGAGTGAGTGTTTCAGTTTAAGAGTTTCTCTCTGGGTGTCTCTCTGTCTTGTCTGTCGGTCAGTGTGAGTGTGTGTGTGAGTGTGAGTGAGTGTGAGTGTGTGTGAGTGAGTGTTTCAGTTTAAGAGTGTCTCTCTGGGTGTCTCTCTGTCTTGTCTGTCGGTCAGTGTGAGTGTGAGTGTGTGTGAGTGTGTGAGTGAGTGTGAGTGTGTGTGAGCGAGTGTTTCAGTTTAAGAGTGTCTCTCTGGGTGTCTAACTGTCTTGTCTGTCGGTCAGTGTGAGTGTGAGTGAGTGTGAGTGTGTGTGAGTGAGTGTTTCAGTTTAAGAGTGTCACTCTGGGTGTCTCTCTGTCTTGTCTGTCGGTCAGTGTGTGTGAGTGTGAGTGAGTGTGAGTGTGAGTGAGTGTGTGTGAGTGAGTGTGTCAGTTTAAGAGTGTCTCTCTCGGGATGTCTCTCTGTCTTGTCTGTCGGTCAGTGTGAGTGTGAGTGTGAGTGTGAGTGTGAGTGTGAGTGAGTGAGTGTGTGTGTGAGTGAGTGTTTCAGTTTAAGAGTGTTTCTCTGGGAGTCTCTCTGTCTTGTCTGTCGGTCAGTGTGTGTGAGTGTGAGTTAGTGTGAGTGTGAGTGAGTGTTAGTGAGTTTGTCAGTTTAAGAGTGTCTCTCTGGGTGTCTCTCTGTCTTGTCTGTCGGTCAGTGTGAGTGTGAGTGTGTGTGAGTGAGTGTGAGTGTGTGTGAGTGTGAGTGTGTGTGAGTGTGAGTGAGTGTGAGTGAGTGTGAGTGTGTGTGAGTGAGTGTTTCAGTTTAAGAGTGTCTCTCTGGGAGTCTCTCTTTCTTGTCTGTCAGTCAGTGTGTGTGAGTGTGAGTGAGTGTGAGTGTGAGTGAGTGTGAGTGAGTGTGAGTGAGTGTTTCAGTTTAAGAGTGTCTCTCTGGGTGTCTCTCTGTCTTGTCTGTCGGTCAGTGTGAGTGTGAGTGAGTGTGAGTGAGTGTGAGTGAGTGTGAGTGAGTGTGAGTGTGAGTGAGTGTGAGTGAGTGTTTCAGTTTAAGAGTGTCTCTCTGGGTGTCTCTCTGTCTTGTCTGTCGGTCAGTGTGAGTGTGAGTGAGTGTGAGTGAGTGTGAGTGAGTGTGAGTGAGTGTGAGTGTGAGTGAGTGTGAGTGAGTGTTTCAGTTTAAGAGTGTCTCTCTGGGTGTCTCTCTGTCTTGTCTGTCGGTCAGTGTGAGTGTGAGTGTGAGTGTGTGTGAGTGTTTCAGTTTAAGAGTGTCTCTCTGGGTGCCTCTCTGTCTTGTCTGTCGGTCAGTGTGTGTGAGTGTGAGTGTGAGTGTGAGTGAGTGTGAGTGTGTGTGAGCAAGTGTTTCAGTTTAAGAGCGTCTCTCTGGGTGTCTCTCTGTCTTATCTGTCGGTCAGTGTGTGTGAGTGTGTGTGAGTGTGTGTGTGTGAGTGTGAGTGAGTGTGAGTGAGTGTTTCAGTTTAAGAGTGTCTCTCTGGGTGTCTCTCTGTCTTTTCTGTCGGTCAGTGTGAGTGTGAGTGAGTGTGAGTGTGAGTGAGTGTGAGTGAGTGTTTCAGTTTAAGAGTGTCTCTCTGGGTGTCTCTCTGTCTTGTCTGTCGGTCCGTGTGAGTGTGAGTGTGTGTGAGTGTGAGTGTGAGTGAGTGTGAGTGTGTGTTTCAGTTTAAGAGTGTCTCTCTGGGTGTCTCTCTGTCTTGTCTGTCGGGCCGTGTGAGTGTGAGTGTGTGTGAGTGTGAGTGTGAGTGAGTGTGAGTGAGTGTTTCAGTTTAAGAGTGTCTCTCTGGGTGTCTCTCTGTCTTGTCTGTCGGTCAGTGTGAGTGTGAGTGTGTGTGAGTGTGTGAGTGAGTGTGAGTGTGTGTGAGCGAGTGTTTCAGTTTAAGAGTGTCTCTCTGGGTGTCTAACTGTCTTGTCTGTCGGTCAGTGTGAGTGTGCGTGAGTGTGAGTGTGTGTGAGTGAGTGTTTCAGTTTAAGAGTGTCACTCTGGGTGTCTCTCTGTCTTGTCTGTCGGTCAGTGTGTGTGAGTGTGAGTGAGTGTGAGTGTGAGTGAGTGTGAGTGAGTGAGTGTGTCAGTTTAAGAGTGTCTCTCTCGGGATGTCTCTCTGTCTTGTCTGTCGGTCAGTGTGAGTGTGAGTGTGAGTGTGAGTGAGTGAGTGTGAGTGTGTGTGAGTGAGTGTTTCAGTTTAAGAGTGTTTCTCTGGGAGTCTCTCTGTCTTGTCTGTCGGTCAGTGTGTGTGAGTGTGAGTTAGTGTGAGTGTGAGTGAGTGTGAGTGAGTGTGAGTGAGTGTGTCAGTTTAAGAGTGTCTCTCTGGGTGTCTCTCTGTCTTGTCTGTCGGTCAGTGTGAGTGTGAGTGTGTGTGAGTGAGTATGAGTGTGTGTGAGTGTGAGTGTGTGTGAGTGTGAGTGAGTGTGAGTGAGTGTGAGTGTGTGTGAGTGAGTGTTTCAGTTTAAGAGTGTCTCTCTGGGAGTCTCTCTGTCTTGTCTGTCGGTCAGTGTGTGTGAGTGTGAGTGAGTGTGAGTATGAGTGAGTGTGAGTGAGTGTGAGTGAGTGTTTCAGTTTAAGAGTGTCTCTCTGGGTGTCTCTCTGTCTTGTCTGTCGGTCAGTGTGAGTGTGAGTGAGTGAATGTGAGTGAGTGAGTGTGAGTGTGTATGAGTGTGAGTGAGTGAGTGTGTGTGTGTGAGTGAGTGTTTCAGTTTAAGAGTGTCTCTCTGGGTGTCTCTCTGTCTTGTCTGTCGGTCAGTGTGAGTGTGAGTGTGTGTGAGTGTGAGTGTGAGTGAGTGTGAGTGTGTGTGAGTGTGTGTGAGTGAGTGTTTCAGTTTAAGAGTGTCTCTCTGGGTGTCTCTCTGTCTTGTCCGTCGGTCAGTGTGAGTGTGAGTGAGTGAATGTGAGTGAGTGAATGTGAGTGAGTGAGTGTGAGTGTGAGTGAGTGTGAGTGAGTGTGTGTGTGAGTGAGTGTGAGTGAGTGTTTCAGTTTAAGAGTGTCTCTCTGGGTGTCTCTCTGTCTTGTCTGTCGGTCAGTGTGAGTGTGAGTGTGAGTGTGAGTGTGAGTGTGTGTGAGTGTGAGTGTGAGTGAGTGTGAGTGAGTGTGAGCGAGTGTTTCAGTTTAAGAGTGTCTCTCTGGGTGTCTCTCTGTCTTGTCTGTCGGTCAGTGTGAGTGTGAGTGAGTGTGAGTGAGTGTGAGTGAGTGTGAGTGTGTGTGAGTGTGAGTGTGTGTGAGCGAGTGTTTCAGTTTAAGAGTGTCTCTCTGGGTGTCTCTCTGTCTTGTCTGTCGGTCAGTGTGAGTGTGAGTGAGTGTGAGTGATTGTGAGTGTGTGTGAGTGTGTGTGAGTGTGAGTGTGTGTGAGCGAGTGTTTCAGTTTAAGTGTGTCTCTCTGGGTGTCTCTCTGTCTTGTCTGTCGGTCAGTGTGAGTGAGTGTGAGTGTGAGTGAGTGTGAGTGAGTGTGAGTGAGTGTTTCAGTTTAAGAGTTTCTCTCTGGGTGTCTCTCTGTCTTGTCTGTCGGTCAGTGTGAGTGTGTGTGTGAGTGTGAGTGAGTGTGAGTGTGTGTGAGTGAGTGTTTCAGTTTAAGAGTGTCTCTCTGGGTGTCTCTCTGTCTTGTCTGTCGGTCAGTGTGAGTGTGAGTGTGTGTGAGTGTGTGAGTGAGTGTGAGTGTGTGTGAGCGAGTGTTTCAGTTTAAGAGTGTCTCTCTGGGTGTCTAACTGTCTTGTCTGTCGGTCAGTGTGAGTGTGAGTGAGTGTGAGTGTGTGTGAGTGAGTGTTTCAGTTTAAGAGTGTCACTCTGGGTGTCTCTCTGTCTTGTCTGTCGGTCAGTGTGTGTGAGTGTGAGTGAGTGTGAGTGTGAGTGAGTGTGTGTGAGTGAGTGTGTCAGTTTAAGAGTGTCTCTCTCGGGATGTCTCTCTGTCTTGTCTGTCGGTCAGTGTGAGTGTGAGTGTGTGTGTGAGTGTGAGTGTGAGTGAGTGAGTGTGTGTGTGAGTGAGTGTTTCAGTTTAAGAGTGTTTCTCTGGGAGTCTCTCTGTCTTGTCTGTCGGTCAGTGTGTGTGAGTGTGAGTTAGTGTGAGTGTGAGTGAGTGTGAGTGAGTGTGAGTGAGTTTGTCAGTTTAAGAGTGTCTCTCTGGGTGTCTCTCTGTCTTGTCTGTCGGTCAGTGTGAGTGTGAGTGTGTGTGAGTGAGTGTGAGTGTGTGTGAGTGTGAGTGTGTGTGAGTGTGAGTGAGTGTGAGTGAGTGTGAGTGTGTGTGAGTGAGTGTTTCAGTTTAAGAGTGTCTCTCTGGGAGTCTCTCTTTCTTGTCTGTCAGTCAGTGTGTGTGAGTGTGAGTGAGTGTGAGTGTGAGTGAGTGTGAGTGAGTGTGAGTGAGTGTTTCAGTTTAAGAGTGTCTCTCTGGGTGTCTCTCTGTCTTGTCTGTCGGTCAGTGTGAGTGTGAGTGAGTGAATGTGAGTGAGTGAGTGTGAGTGTGAATGAGTGTGAGTGAGTGAGTGTGTGTGTGTGAGTGAGTGTTTCAGTTTAAGAGTGTCTCTCTGGGTGTCTCTCTGTCTTGTCTGTCGGTCAGTGTGAGTGTGAGTGTGTGTGAGTGTGAGTGTGAGTGAGTGTGAGTGTGTGTGAGTGTGTGTGAGTGAGTGTTTCAGTTTAAGAGTGTCTCTCTGGGTGTCTCTCTGTCTTGTCCGTCGGTCAGTGTGAGTGTGAGTGAGTGAATGTGAGTGAGTGAATGTGAGTGAGTGAGTGTGAGTGTGAGTGAGTGTGAGTGAGTGTGTGTGTGAGTGAGTGTGAGTGAGTGTTTCAGTTTAAGAGTGTCTCTCTGGGTGTCTCTCTGTCTTGTCTGTCGGTCAGTGTGAGTGTGAGTGTGAGTGTGAGTGTGTGTGAGTGTGAGTGTGAGTGAGTGTGAGTGAGTGTGAGTGAGTGTGAGCGAGTGTTTCAGTTTAAGAGTGTCTCTCTGGGTGCCTCTCTGTCTTGTCTGTCGGTCAGTGTGAGTGTGAGTGAGTGTGAGTGAGTGTGAGTGTGTGTGAGTGTGTGTGAGTGTGAGTGTGTGTGAGCGAGTGTTTCAGTTTAAGAGTGTCTCTCTGGGTGTCTCTCTGTCTTGTCTGTCGGTCAGTGTGAGTGTGAGTGAGTGTGAGTGAGTGTGAGTGTGTGTGAGTGTGTGTGAGTGTGAGTGTGTGTGAGCGAGTGTTTCAGTTTAAGAGTGTCTCTCTGGGTGTCTCTCTGTCTTGTCTGTCGGTCAGTGTGAGTGAGTGTGAGTGTGAGTGAGTGTGAGTGAGTGTGAGTGAGTGTTTCAGTTTAAGAGTTTCTCTCTGGGTGTCTCTCTGTCTTGTCTGTCGGTCAGTGTGAGTGTGTGTGTGAGTGTGAGTGAGTGTGAGTGTGTGTGAGTGAGTGTTTCGGTTTAAGAGTGTCTCTCTGGGTGTTTCTCTGTCTTGTCTGTCGGTCAGTGTGAGTGTGAGTGAGTGTGAGTGGGAGTGTGTGTGAGTGTGAGTGAGTGTGAGCGAGTGTTTCAGTTTAAGAGTGTCTCTCTGGGTGTCTCTCTGTCTTGTCTGTCGGTCAGTGTTTTGATGTGCGGTGAGGCGGTATGTTCCCTAATCCAATTACTTTCAGTCAAAGAATGTTTAGCGATTTGGAACATGTTAGTTTTGGCAGCCAATGAAAGCAATCGTCTGGGTAATGGTAGGATTATTCTGAAAGAAAATCACTGAAGCGTGACGAGATTGTCAAACACAAGCTGCCATTAATACTGCGGTTTGAACCGGCATCGTCACATTCTTCACAATCATCAACGCACGTTTCAAATCTTCAACACTATCCTCACATCCCGAATGTAACTATATAGAGAATAACAGATCCCCGGGAGTGAGTTACAGACTGGAATCTAATCGAGGGGTTCAGGGTGGTTTATATATAGAATAACAGATACCCGGGAGTGAGTTACAGACTGGAATCTAATCGAGGGGTTCAGGGTGGTTTATATATTGAATAACAGATACCTGGGAGTGAGTTACAGACTGGAATCTAATCGAGGGGTTCGGGGTGGTTTATATTTGGAATAACAGATACCCGGGAGTGAGTTACAGACTGGAATCTAATCGAGGGGTTCGGGGTGGTTTATATATAGAATAACAGACACCCGGGAGTGAGTTACAGACTGGAATCTAATCGAGAGGTTCGGGGTGGTTTATATATAGAATAACAGAGACCCGGGAGTGAGGTACAGACTGGAATCTAATCGAGGGGTTCGGGGTGGTTTATATATAGAATAACAGATCCCCGGGAGTGAGTTACAGACTGGAATCTAATCGAGGGGTTCGGGGTGGTTTATATATAGAATAACAGATACCCGGGAGTGAGTTACAGACTGAAATCTAATCGAGGGGTGCGGGGTGGTTTATATATAGAATAACAGATACCCGGGAGTGAGTTACAGACTGGAATCTAATCGAGGGGTTCAGGGTGGTTTATATATAGAATAACAGATACCCGGGAGTGAGTTACAGACTGGAATCTAATCGAGGGGTTCAGCGTGGATTATATATAGAATAACAGAGACCCGGGAGTGAGTTACAGACTGGAATCTAATCGAGAGGTTCAGGGTGGTTTATATATAGAATAACAGAGACCCGGGAGTGAGTTACAGACTGGAATCTAATCGAGGGGTTCAGGGTGGTTTATATATAGAATAACAGATACCCGGGAGTGTGTTACAGACTGGAATCTAACCGAGGGGTTCGGGGTGGATTATATATAGAATAACAGATACCCAGGAGTGAGTTACAGACTGGAATCTAATCGAGGGGTTCAGGGTGGTTTATATATAGAATAACAGATACCCGGGAGTGAGTAACAGACTGGAATCTAATCGAAGGGTTCAGGGTGGTTTATATATAGAATAACAGATCCCCGGGAGTGAGTTACAGACTGGAATCTAATCGAAGGGTTCAGGATGGTTTATATATAGAATAACAGATCCCCGGGAGTGAGTTACAGACTGGAATCTAATCGAGGGGTTCAGGGTGGTTTGTATAAAGAATAACAGATCCCCGGGAGTGAGTCACAGACTGGAATCTACTCGAGGGGTTCGGAGTGGTTTATATATAGAATAACAGATACCCGGGAGTGAGTTACAGACTGGAATCTAATCGAGGGGTTCGGGGTGGTTTATATATAGAATAACAGATACCCGGGTGTGAGTTACAGACTGGAATCTAATCGAGGGGTTCGGGGTGGTTTATATATAGAATAACAGATACCCGAGAGTGAGTTACAGACTGGAATCTAATCGAGGGGTTCAGGGTGGTTTATATATAGAATAACAGATACCCGGGAGTGAGTTACAGACTGGAATCTAATCGAGGGGTTCAGGGTGGTTTATATGTAGAATAACAGATACCCGGGAGTGAGTTACAGACTGGAATCTAATCGAAGGGTTCAGGATGGTTTATATATAGAATAACAGATCCCCGGGAGTGAGTTACAGACTGGAATCTAATCGAGGGGTTCGGGGTGGTTTATATACAGAATAACAGATACCCGGGAGTGAGTTACAGACTGGAATCTAATCGAGGGGTTCAGGGTGGTTTATATCTAGAGAATAACAGATCCCCGGGAGTGAGTTACAGACTGGAATCTAATCGAGGGGTTCAGGGTGGTTTATATATAGAATAACAGATACCCGGGAGTGAGTTACAGACTGGAATCTAATCGAGGGATTCGGGGTGGTTTATATATAGAATAACAGATACCTGGGAGTGAGTTACAGACTGGAATCTAATCGAGGGGTTCAGGGTGGTTTATATATAGAATAGCAGATACCCGGGAGTGAGTTACAGACTGGAATCTAATCGAAGGGTTCAGGATGGTTTATATATAGAATAACAGATCCCCGGGAGTGAGTTACAGACTGGAATCTAATCGAGGTGTTCAGGGTGGTTTATATCTAGAATAACAGATACCCGGGAGTGAGTTACAGACTGGAATCTAATCGAGGGGTTCGGGGTGGTTTATATATCGAATAACAGATACCCGGGAGTGAGTTACAGACTGGAATCTAATCGAGGGGTTCAGGATGGTTTATATATAGAATAACAGATACCCGAGAGTGAGTTACAGACTGGAATCTAATCGAGGGGTTCAGGGTGGTTTATATAAAGAATAACAGATACCCGGGAGTGAGTTACAGACTGGAATCTAATCGAGGGGTTCGGGGTGGTTTATATATAGAATAACAGATACCCGGGAGTGAGTTACAGACTGGAATCTAATCGAGGGGTTCGGGGTGGTTTATATATAGAATAACAGATACCCGGGAGTGAGTTACAGACTGGAATCTAATCGAGGGGTTCGGGGTGGTTTATATATAGAATAACAGATACCCAGGAGTGAGTTACAGATTGGAATCTAATCGAGGGGTTCGGGGTGGTTTATATATAGAATAACAGATACCCGGGAGTGAGTTACTGACTGGAATCTAATCGAGGGGTTCAGGGTGGTTTATATATAGAATAACAGATACCGGGGAGTGAGTTACAGACTGGAATCTAATCGAGGGGTTCGGGGTGGTTTATATATAGAATAACAGATACCCGGGAGTGAGTTACAGACTGAAATCTAATCGAGGGGTGCGGGGTGGTTTATATATAGAATAACAGATACCCGGGAGTGAGTTACAGACTGGAATCTAATCGAGGGGTTCAGGGTGGTTTATATATAGAATAACAGATACCCGGGAGTGAGTTGCAGACTGGAATCTAATCGAGGGGTTCAGCGTGGATTATATATAGAATAACAGATACCCGGGAGTGTGTTACAGACTGGAATCTAACCGAGGTATTCGGGGTGGTTTATATACAGAATAACAGATACCCGGGAGTGAGTTACAGACTGGAATCTAATCGAGGGGTTCAGGGTGGTTTATATATAGAATAACAGATACCCGGGAGTGAGTTACAGACTGGAATCTAATCGAGGGGTTCAGGGTGGTTTATATATAGAATAACAGATACCCGGGAGTGAGTTACAGACTGGAATCTAATCGAGGGGTTCAGGGTGGTTTATATATAGAATAACAGATACCCGGGAGTGAGTTACAGACTGGAATCTAATCGAGGGGTTCAGGGTGGTTTATATATAGAATAACAGATACCCGGGAGTGAGTTACAGACTGGAATCTAATCGAAGGGTTCAGGATGGTTTATATATAGAATAACAGATACCCGGGAGTGAGTTACAGACTGGAATCTAATCGAGGGGTTCAGGATGGTTTATATATAGAATAACAGATACCCGGGAGTGAGTTACAGACTGGAATCTAATCGAGGGGTTCAGGGTGGTTTATATACAGAATAACAGACACCCGGGAGTGAGTTACAGACTGGAATCTAATCGAGGGGTTCAGGGTGGTTTATATCTAGAGAATAACAGATCCCCGGGAGTGAGTTACAGACTGGAATCTAATCGAGGGGTTCAGGGTGGTTTATATATAGAATAACAGATACCCGGGAGTGAGTTACAGACTGGAATCTAATCGAGGGATTTGGGGTGGTTTATATATAGAATAACAGATACCTGGGAGTGAGTTACAGACTGGAATCTAATCGAGGGGTTCAGGGTGGTTTATATATAGAATAGCAGATACCCGGGAGTGAGTTACAGACTGGAATCTAATCGAAGGGTTCAGGATGGTTTATATATAGAATAACAGATCCCCGGGAGTGAGTTACAGACTGGAATCTAATCGAGGTGTTCAGGGTGGTTTATATCTAGAATAACAGATACCCGGGAGTGAGTTACAGACTGGAATCTAATCGAGGGGTTCGGGGTGGTTTATATATAGAATAACAGATACCCGAGAGTGAGTTACAGACTGGAATCTAATCGAGGGGTTCAGGGTGGTTTATATAAAGAATAACAGATACCCGGGAGTGAGTTACAGACTGGAATCTAATCGAGGGGTTCGGGGTGGTTTATATATAGAATAACAGATACCCGGGAGTGAGTTACAGACTGGAATCTAATCGAGGGGTTCGGGGTGGTTTATATATAGAATAACAGATACCCGGGAGTGAGTTACAGACTGGAATCTAATCGAGGGGTTCGGGGTGGTTTATATATAGAATAACAGATACCCGGGAGTGAGTTACAGCCTGGAATCTAATCGAGGGATTCGGGGTGGTTTATATATAGAATAACAGATACCCGAGAGTGAGTTACAGACTGGAATCTAATCGAGGGGTTCAGGGTGGTTTATATAAAGAATAACAGATACCCGGGAGTGAGTTACAGACTGGAATCTAATCGAGGGGTTCAGGGTGGTTTATATATAGAATAACAGATACCCGGGAGTGAGTTACAGACTGGAATCTAATCGAAGGGTTCAGGATGGTTTATATATAGAATAACAGATCCCCGGGAGTGAGTTACAGACTGGAATCTAATCGAGGTGTTCAGGGTGGTTTATATATAGAATAACAGATACCCGGGAGTGAGTTACAGACTGGAATCTAATCGAGGGGTTCGGGGTGGTTTATATATAGAATAACAGATACCCGGGAGTGAGTTACAGACTGGAATCTAATCGAGGGGTTCAGGGTGGTTTACATATAGAATAACAGATACCCGAGAGTGAGTTACAGACTGGAATCTAATCGAGGGGTTCAGGGTGGTTTATATAAAGAATAACAGATACCCGGGAGTGAGTTCCAGACTGGAATCTAATCGAGGGGTTCGGGGTGGTTTATATATAGAATAACAGATACCCGGGAGTGAGTTACAGACTGGAATCTAATCGAGGGGTTCGGGGTGGTTTATATATAGAATAACAGATACCCGGGAGTGAGTTACAGACTGGAATCTAATCGAGGGGTTCGGGGTGGTTTATATATAGAATAACAGAATCCCGGGAGTGAGTTACAGACTGGAATCTAATCGAGTGGTTCGGGTTGGTTTATATATAGAATAACAGATACCCGAGAGTGAGTTACAGACTGGAATCTAATCGAGGGGTTCAGGGTGGTTTATATAAAGAATAACAGATACCCGGGAGTGAGTTACAGACTGGAATCTAATCGAGGGGTTCGGGGTGGTTTATATATAGAATAACAGATACCCAGGAGTGAGTTACAGATTGGAATCTAATCGAGGTGTTCAGGGTGGTTTATATCTAGAATAACAGATACCCGGGAGTGAGTTACAGACTGGAATCTAATCGAGGGGTTCGGGGTGGTTTATATATAGAATAACAGATACCCGGGAGTGAGTTACAGACTGGAATCTAATCGAGGGGTTCAGGGTGGTTTACATATAGAATAACAGATACCCGAGAGTGAGTTACAGACTGGAATCTAATCGAGGGGTTCAGGGTGGTTTATATAAAGAATAACAGATACCCGGGAGTGAGTTACAGACTGGAATCTAATCGAGGGGTTCGGGGTGGTTTATATATAGAATAACAGATACCCGGGAGTGAGTTACAGACTGGAATCTAATCGAGGGGTTCGGGGTGGTTTATATATAGAATAACAGATACCCGGGAGTGAGTTACAGACTGGAATCTAATCGAGGGGTTCGGGGTGGTTTATATATAGAATAACAGAATCCCGGGAGTGAGTTACAGACTGGAATCTAATCGAGAGGTTTGGGGTGGTTTATATATAGAATAACAGATACCCGGGAGTGAGTTACAGACTGGAATCTAATCGAGGGGTTCGGGGTGGTTTATATATAGAATAACAGATACCCGGGAGTGAGTTACAGACTGGAATCTAATCGAGGGGTTCGGGGTGGTTTATATATAGAATAACAGATACCCGGGAGTGAGTTACAGACTGGAATCTAATCGAGGGGTTCGGGGTGGTTTATATATAGAATAACAGAACCCCGGGAGTGAGTTACAGACTGGAATCTAATCGAGTGGTTCGGGTTGGTTTATATATAGAATAACAGATACCCGGGAGTGAGTTACAGACTGGAGTCTAATCGAGGGGTTCGGGGTGGTTTATATATAGAATAACAGATACCCGGGAGTGAGTTACAGACTGGAATCTAATCGAGGAGTTCGGGGTGGTTTATATATAGAATAACAGATACCCGGGAGTGAGTTACAGACTGGAATCTAATCAAGGGGTTCAGGGTGGTTTATATATAGAATAACAGATTCCTGGGAGAGAGTTACAGACTGGAATCTAATCGAGGGTTTCAGGGTGGTTTATATATAGAATAACAGATACCCGGGAGTGAGTTACAGCCTGGAATCTAATCGAGGGGTTCGGGGTGGTTTATATACAGAATAACAGGTACCCGGGAGTGAGTTACAGACTGGAGTCTAATCGAGGGGTTCGGGGTGGTTTATATTTAGAATAACAGATACCTGGGAGTGAGTTACAGACTGGAATCTAATCGAGAGGTTTGGGGTGGTTTATATATAGAATAACAGATACCCGAGAGTGAGTTACAGACTGGAATCTAATCGAGGGGTTCAGGATGGTTTATATATAGAATAACAGATACCCGGGAGTGTGTTACAGACTGGAATCTAATCGAGGGGTTCAGGGTGGTTTATATATAGAATAACAGATACCAGGGAGTGAGTTACAGACTGGAATCTAATCGAGGGGTTCGGGGTGGTTTATATATAGAATAACAGATACCCGAGAGTGAGTTACAGACTGGAATCTAATCGAGGGGTTCAGGATGGTTTATATATAGAATAACAGATACCCGGGAGTGAGTTACAGACTGGAATCTAATCGAGGGGTTCAGGATGGTTTGTATAAAGAATAACAGATCCCCGGGAGTGAGTCACAGACTGGAATCTACTCGAGGGGTTCGGAGTGGTTTATATATAGAATAACAGATACCCGGGAGTGAGTTACAGACTGGAATCTAATCGAGGGGTTCGGGGTGGTTTATATATAGAATAACAGATACCCGGGTGTGAGTTACAGACTGGAATCTAATCGAGGGGTTC
Organism: Scyliorhinus torazame; assembly: GCF_047496885.1. Lineage (NCBI taxonomy): Eukaryota > Metazoa > Chordata > Chondrichthyes > Carcharhiniformes > Scyliorhinidae > Scyliorhinus > Scyliorhinus torazame. The sequence continues at coordinate 7,885,851 of NC_092710.1, read as the reverse complement.
GGGGTGGTTTATATATAGAATAACAGATACCCGAGAGTGAGTTACAGACTGGAATCTAATCGAGGGGTTCAGGGTGGTTTATATATAGAATAACAGATACCCGGGAGTGAGTTACAGACTGGAATCTAATCGAGGGGTTCAGGGTGGTTTATATATAGAATAACAGATACCCGGGAGTGAGTTACAGACTGGAATCTAATCGAAGGGTTCAGGATGGTTTATATATAGAATAACAGATACCCGGGAGTGAGTTACAGACTGGAATCTAATCGAGGGGTTCAGGGTGGTTTATATCTAGAGAATAACAGATCCCCGGGAGTGAGTTACAGACTGGAATCTAATCGAGGGGTTCAGGGTGGTTTATATATAGAATAACAGATACCCGGGAGTGAGTTACAGACTGGAATCTAATCGAGGGATTCGGGGTGGTTTATATATAGAATAACAGATACCTGGGAGTGAGTTACAGACTGGAATCTAATCGAGGGGTTCAGGGTGGTTTATATATAGAATAGCAGATACCCGGGAGTGAGTTACAGACTGGAATCTAATCGAAGGGTTCAGGATGGTTTATATATAGAATAACAGATCCCCGGGAGTGAGTTACAGACTGGAATCTAATCGAGGTGTTCAGGGTGGTTTATATCTAGAATAACAGATACCCGGGAGTGAGTTACAGACTGGAATCTAATCGAGGGGTTCGGGGTGGTTTATATATCGAATAACAGATACCCGGGAGTGAGTTACAGACTGGAATCTAATCGAGGGGTTCAGGATGGTTTATATATAGAATAACAGATACCCGAGAGTGAGTTACAGACTGGAATCTAATCGAGGGGTTCAGGGTGGTTTATATAAAGAATAACAGATACCCGGGAGTGAGTTACAGACTGGAATCTAATCGAGGGGTTCGGGGTGGTTTATATATAGAATAACAGATACCCGGGAGTGAGTTACAGACTGGAATCTAATCGAGGGGTTCGGGGTGGTTTATATATAGAATAACAGATACCCGGGAGTGAGTTACAGACTGGAATCTAATCGAGGGGTTCGGGGTGGTTTATATATAGAATAACAGATACCCAGGAGTGAGTTACAGATTGGAATCTAATCGAGGGGTTCGGGGTGGTTTATATATAGAATAACAGATACCCGGGAGTGAGTTACTGACTGGAATCTAATCGAGGGGTTCAGGGTGGTTTATATATAGAATAACAGATACCGGGGAGTGAGTTACAGACTGGAATCTAATCGAGGGGTTCGGGGTGGTTTATATATAGAATAACAGATACCCGGGAGTGAGTTACAGACTGAAATCTAATCGAGGGGTGCGGGGTGGTTTATATATAGAATAACAGATACCCGGGAGTGAGTTACAGACTGGAATCTAATCGAGGGGTTCAGGGTGGTTTATATATAGAATAACAGATACCCGGGAGTGAGTTGCAGACTGGAATCTAATCGAGGGGTTCAGCGTGGATTATATATAGAATAACAGATACCCGGGAGTGTGTTACAGACTGGAATCTAACCGAGGTATTCGGGGTGGTTTATATACAGAATAACAGATACCCGGGAGTGAGTTACAGACTGGAATCTAATCGAGGGGTTCAGGGTGGTTTATATATAGAATAACAGATACCCGGGAGTGAGTTACAGACTGGAATCTAATCGAGGGGTTCAGGGTGGTTTATATATAGAATAACAGATACCCGGGAGTGAGTTACAGACTGGAATCTAATCGAGGGGTTCAGGGTGGTTTATATATAGAATAACAGATACCCGGGAGTGAGTTACAGACTGGAATCTAATCGAGGGGTTCAGGGTGGTTTATATATAGAATAACAGATACCCGGGAGTGAGTTACAGACTGGAATCTAATCGAAGGGTTCAGGATGGTTTATATATAGAATAACAGATACCCGGGAGTGAGTTACAGACTGGAATCTAATCGAGGGGTTCAGGATGGTTTATATATAGAATAACAGATACCCGGGAGTGAGTTACAGACTGGAATCTAATCGAGGGGTTCAGGGTGGTTTATATACAGAATAACAGACACCCGGGAGTGAGTTACAGACTGGAATCTAATCGAGGGGTTCAGGGTGGTTTATATCTAGAGAATAACAGATCCCCGGGAGTGAGTTACAGACTGGAATCTAATCGAGGGGTTCAGGGTGGTTTATATATAGAATAACAGATACCCGGGAGTGAGTTACAGACTGGAATCTAATCGAGGGATTCGGGGTGGTTTATATATAGAATAACAGATACCTGGGAGTGAGTTACAGACTGGAATCTAATCGAGGGGTTCAGGGTGGTTTATATATAGAATAGCAGATACCCGGGAGTGAGTTACAGACTGGAATCTAATCGAAGGGTTCAGGATGGTTTATATATAGAATAACAGATCCCCGGGAGTGAGTTACAGACTGGAATCTAATCGAGGTGTTCAGGGTGGTTTATATCTAGAATAACAGATACCCGGGAGTGAGTTACAGACTGGAATCTAATCGAGGGGTTCGGGGTGGTTTATATATAGAATAACAGATACCCGAGAGTGAGTTACAGACTGGAATCTAATCGAGGGGTTCAGGGTGGTTTATATAAAGAATAACAGATACCCGGGAGTGAGTTACAGACTGGAATCTAATCGAGGGGTTCGGGGTGGTTTATATATAGAATAACAGATACCCGGGAGTGAGTTACAGACTGGAATCTAATCGAGGGGTTCGGGGTGGTTTATATATAGAATAACAGATACCCGGGAGTGAGTTACAGACTGGAATCTAATCGAGGGGTTCGGGGTGGTTTATATATAGAATAACAGATACCCGGGAGTGAGTTACAGCCTGGAATCTAATCGAGGGATTCGGGGTGGTTTATATATAGAATAACAGATACCCGAGAGTGAGTTACAGACTGGAATCTAATCGAGGGGTTCAGGGTGGTTTATATAAAGAATAACAGATACCCGGGAGTGAGTTACAGACTGGAATCTAATCGAGGGGTTCAGGGTGGTTTATATATAGAATAACAGATACCCGGGAGTGAGTTACAGACTGGAATCTAATCGAAGGGTTCAGGATGGTTTATATATAGAATAACAGATCCCCGGGAGTGAGTTACAGACTGGAATCTAATCGAGGTGTTCAGGGTGGTTTATATATAGAATAACAGATACCCGGGAGTGAGTTACAGACTGGAATCTAATCGAGGGGTTCGGGGTGGTTTATATATAGAATAACAGATACCCGGGAGTGAGTTACAGACTGGAATCTAATCGAGGGGTTCAGGGTGGTTTACATATAGAATAACAGATACCCGAGAGTGAGTTACAGACTGGAATCTAATCGAGGGGTTCAGGGTGGTTTATATAAAGAATAACAGATACCCGGGAGTGAGTTCCAGACTGGAATCTAATCGAGGGGTTCGGGGTGGTTTATATATAGAATAACAGATACCCGGGAGTGAGTTACAGACTGGAATCTAATCGAGGGGTTCGGGGTGGTTTATATATAGAATAACAGATACCCGGGAGTGAGTTACAGACTGGAATCTAATCGAGGGGTTCGGGGTGGTTTATATATAGAATAACAGAATCCCGGGAGTGAGTTACAGACTGGAATCTAATCGAGTGGTTCGGGTTGGTTTATATATAGAATAACAGATACCCGAGAGTGAGTTACAGACTGGAATCTAATCGAGGGGTTCAGGGTGGTTTATATAAAGAATAACAGATACCCGGGAGTGAGTTACAGACTGGAATCTAATCGAGGGGTTCGGGGTGGTTTATATATAGAATAACAGATACCCAGGAGTGAGTTACAGATTGGAATCTAATCGAGGTGTTCAGGGTGGTTTATATCTAGAATAACAGATACCCGGGAGTGAGTTACAGACTGGAATCTAATCGAGGGGTTCGGGGTGGTTTATATATAGAATAACAGATACCCGGGAGTGAGTTACAGACTGGAATCTAATCGAGGGGTTCAGGGTGGTTTACATATAGAATAACAGATACCCGAGAGTGAGTTACAGACTGGAATCTAATCGAGGGGTTCAGGGTGGTTTATATAAAGAATAACAGATACCCGGGAGTGAGTTACAGACTGGAATCTAATCGAGGGGTTCGGGGTGGTTTATATATAGAATAACAGATACCCGGGAGTGAGTTACAGACTGGAATCTAATCGAGGGGTTCGGGGTGGTTTATATATAGAATAACAGATACCCGGGAGTGAGTTACAGACTGGAATCTAATCGAGGGGTTCGGGGTGGTTTATATATAGAATAACAGAATCCCGGGAGTGAGTTACAGACTGGAATCTAATCGAGAGGTTTGGGGTGGTTTATATATAGAATAACAGATACCCGGGAGTGAGTTACAGACTGGAATCTAATCGAGGGGTTCGGGGTGGTTTATATATAGAATAACAGATACCCGGGAGTGAGTTACAGACTGGAATCTAATCGAGGGGTTCGGGGTGGTTTATATATAGAATAACAGATACCCGGGAGTGAGTTACAGACTGGAATCTAATCGAGGGGTTCGGGGTGGTTTATATATAGAATAACAGAACCCCGGGAGTGAGTTACAGACTGGAATCTAATCGAGTGGTTCGGGTTGGTTTATATATAGAATAACAGATACCCGGGAGTGAGTTACAGACTGGAGTCTAATCGAGGGGTTCGGGGTGGTTTATATATAGAATAACAGATACCCGGGAGTGAGTTACAGACTGGAATCTAATCGAGGAGTTCGGGGTGGTTTATATATAGAATAACAGATACCCGGGAGTGAGTTACAGACTGGAATCTAATCAAGGGGTTCAGGGTGGTTTATATATAGAATAACAGATTCCTGGGAGAGAGTTACAGACTGGAATCTAATCGAGGGTTTCAGGGTGGTTTATATATAGAATAACAGATACCCGGGAGTGAGTTACAGCCTGGAATCTAATCGAGGGGTTCGGGGTGGTTTATATACAGAATAACAGGTACCCGGGAGTGAGTTACAGACTGGAGTCTAATCGAGGGGTTCGGGGTGGTTTATATTTAGAATAACAGATACCTGGGAGTGAGTTACAGACTGGAATCTAATCGAGAGGTTTGGGGTGGTTTATATATAGAATAACAGATACCCGAGAGTGAGTTACAGACTGGAATCTAATCGAGGGGTTCAGGATGGTTTATATATAGAATAACAGATACCCGGGAGTGTGTTACAGACTGGAATCTAATCGAGGGGTTCAGGGTGGTTTATATATAGAATAACAGATACCAGGGAGTGAGTTACAGACTGGAATCTAATCGAGGGGTTCGGGGTGGTTTATATATAGAATAACAGATACCCGAGAGTGAGTTACAGACTGGAATCTAATCGAGGGGTTCAGGATGGTTTATATATAGAATAACAGATACCCGGGAGTGAGTTACAGACTGGAATCTAATCGAGGGGTTCAGGATGGTTTATATATAGAATAACAGAGACCCGGGAGTGTGTTACAGACTGGAATCTAATCGAGGGGTTCGGGGTGGTTTATATATAGAATAACAGATACCCGGGAGTGAGTTACAGACTGGAATCTAATCGAGGGGTTCGGGGTGGTTTATATACAGAATCACAGATACCCGGGAGTGAGTTACAGACTGGAATCTAATCGAGGGGTTCGGGGGGGTTTATATATAGAATAACAGATACCCGGGAGTGAGTTACAGACTGGAATCTAATCGACGGGTTCAGGATGGTTTATATATAGAATAACAGATACCCGGGAGTGAGTTACAGACTGGAATCTAATCGAGGGGTTCGGGGTGGTTTATATATAGAATAACAGATACCCGGGAGTGAGTTACAGACTGGAATGTAATCGAGGGGTTCGGGGTGGTTTATATATCGAATAACAGATACCCGAGAGTGAGTTACAGACTGGAATCTAATCGAGGGGTTCAGGGTGGTTTATATATAGAATCACAGATACCCGGGAGTGAGTTACAGACTGGAATCTAATCGAGGGGTTCAGGGTGGTTTATATACAGAATAACAGATACCCGGGAGTGAGTTACAGACTGGAATCTAATCGAGGTGTTCAGGGTGGTTTATATATAGAATAACAGATACCCGGGAGTGAGTTACAGACTGGAATATAATCGAGGGGTTCAGGGTTGTTTATATATAGAATAACAGATACCCGGGAGTGAGTTACAGACTGGAATCTAATCGAGGGGTTCGGGGTGGTTTATATATAGAATAACAGATACCCGGGAGTGAGTTACAGACTGGAATCTAATCGAGGGGTACGGGGTGGTTTATATATAGAATAACAGATACCCGGGAGTGAGTTACAGACTGGAATCTAATCGAGGGGTTCAGGGTGGTTTATATACAGAATCACAGATACCCGGGAGTGAGTTACAGACTGGAATCTAATCGAGGGGTTCAGGGTGGTTTATATACAGAATAACAGATACCCGAGAGTGAGTTACAGACTGGAATCTAATCGAGGGGTTCAGGGTGGTTTATATATAGAATAACAGATACCTGGGAGTGAGTTACAGACTGGAATCTAATCGAGGGGTTCGGGGTGGTTTATATATAGAATAACAGATACCCGGGAGTGAGTTACAGACTGGAATCTAATTGAGGGGTTCAGGGTGGTTTATATATAGAATAACAGATACCCGGGAGTGAGGTACAGACTGGAATCTAATCGAGGGGTTCAGGGTGGTTTATATACAGAATAACAGATACCCGGGAGTGAGTTACAGACTGGAATCTAATCGAGGGGTTCAGGGTGGTTTACATATAGAATAACAGATACCCGGGAGTGAGTTACAGACTGGAATCTAATCGAGGGGTTCGGGGTGGTTTATATATAGAATAACAGAGACCCGGGAGTGAGTTACAGACTGGAATCTAATCGAGGGGTTCGGGGTGGTTTATATATAGAATAACAGATACCCGGGAGTGAGTTACAGACTGGAATCTAATCGAGGGGTTCGGGGTGGTTTGTATATAGAATAACAGAATCCCGGGAGTGAGTTACAGACGGGAATCTAATCGAGTGGTTCGGGTTGGTTTATATATAGAATAACAGATACCCGGGAGTGAGTTAAAGACTGGAATCTAATCGAGGGGTTCGGGGTGGTTTATATATAGAATAACAGATACCCGGGAGTGAGTTACAGACTGGAATCTAATCGCGGGGTTCGGGGTGGTTTATATATAGAATAACAGATACCCGGGAGTGAGTTACAGACTGGAATCTAATCGAGGGCTTCGGGTGGTTTATATATAGAATAACAGATACCCGGGAGTGAGTTACAGACTGGAATCTAATCGAGGGTTTCGGGGTGGTTTATATATAGAATAACAGATACCCGGTAGTGAGTTACAGACTGGAGTCTAATCGAGGGTTTCGGGGTGGTTTATATATAGAATAACAGATACCCGGGAGTGAGTTACAGACTGGAATCTAATCGAGGGGTTCAGGGTGGTTTATATAAAGAATAACAGATACCCGGGAGTGAGTTACAGACTGGAATCTAATCGAGGGGTTCGGGGTGGTTTATATATAGAATAACAGATACCCGGGAGTGAGTTACAGACTGGAATCTAATCGAGGGGTTCGGGGTGGTTTATATATAGAATAACAGATACCCGGGAGTGAGTTACAGACTGGAATCTAATCGAGGGGTTCGGGGTGGTTTATATATAGAATAACAGAATCCCGGGAGTGAGTTACAGACTGGAATCTAATCGAGTGGTTCGGGTTGGTTTATATATAGAATAACAGATACCCGGGAGTGAGTTACAGACTGGAGTCTAATCGAGGGGTTCGGGGTGGTTTATATATAGAATAACAGATTCCTGGGAGTGAGTTACAGACTGGAATCTAATCGAGGGTTTCAGGGTGGTTTATATATAGAATAACAGATACCCGGGAGTGAGTTACAGACTGGAATCTAATCGAGGGGTTCGGGGTGGTTTATATATAGAATAACAGATACCCGGGAGTGAGTTACAGACTGGAGTCTAATCGAGGGGTTCGGGGTGGTTTATATATAGAATAACAGATACCCGGGAGTGAGTTACAGCCTGGAATCTAATCGAGGGGTTCGGGGTGGTTTATATACAGAATAAAAGGTACCCGGGAGTGAGTTACAGACTGGAGTCTAATCGAGGGGTTCGGGGTGGTTTATATTTAGAATAACAGATACCCGGGAGTGAGTTATAGACTGGAATCTAATCGAGAGGTTTGGGGTGGTTTATATATAGAATAACAGATACCCGAGAGTGAGTTACTGACTGGAATCTAATCGAGGTGATCGGGGTGGTTTATATATTGAATAACAGATACCCGGGAGTGAGTTACAGACTGGAATCTAATCGAGGGGTTCAGGGTGGTTTATATATTGAATAACAGATACCCGGGAGTGAGTTACAGACTGGAATCTAATCGAGGGGTTCAGGGTGGTTTATATATAGAATAACAGATACCCGAGAGTGAGTTACAGACTGGAATCTAATCGAGGTGTTCAGGGTGGTTTATATACAGAATAACAGATACCCGGGAGTGTGTTACAGACTGGAATCTAATCGAGGGGTTCGGGATGGTTTATATATAGAATAACAGATACCCGGGAGTGTGTTACAGACTGGAATCTAATCGAGGGGTTCAGGATGGTTTATATATAGAATAACAGATACCCGGGAGAGAGTTACAGACTGGAATCTAATCGAGGGGTTCAGGATGGTTTATATATAGAATAACAGATACCCGGGAGTGAGTTACAGACTGGAATCTAATCGAGGGGTTCAGGATGGTTTATATATAGAATAACAGAGACCCGGGAGTGTGTTACAGACTGGAATCTAATCGAGGGGTTCGGGGTGGTTTATATATAGAATAACAGATACCCGGGAGTGAGTTACAGACTGGAATCTAATCGAGGGGTTCGGGGTGGTTTATATACAGAATCACAGATACCCGGGAGTGAGTTACAGACTGGAATCTAATCGAGGGGTTCGGGGGGGTTTATATATAGAATAACAGATACCCGGGAGTGAGTTACAGACTGGAATCTAATCGACGGGTTCAGGATGGTTTATATATAGAATAACAGATACCCGGGAGTGAGTTACAGACTGGAATCTAATCGAGGGGTTCGGGGTGGTTTATATATAGAATAACAGATACCCGGGAGTGAGTTACAGACTGGAATGTAATCGAGGGGTTCGGGGTGGTTTATATATCGAATAACAGATACCCGAGAGTGAGTTACAGACTGGAATCTAATCGAGGGGTTCAGGGTGGTTTATATATAGAATCACAGATACCCGGGAGTGAGTTACAGACTGGAATCTAATCGAGGGGTTCAGGGTGGTTTATATACAGAATAACAGATACCCGGGAGTGAGTTACAGACTGGAATCTAATCGAGGTGTTCAGGGTGGTTTATATATAGAATAACAGATACCCGGGAGTGAGTTACAGACTGGAATATAATCGAGGGGTTCAGGGTTGTTTATATATAGAATAACAGATACCCGGGAGTGAGTTACAGACTGGAATCTAATCGAGGGGTTCGGGGTGGTTTATATATAGAATAACAGATACCCGGGAGTGAGTTACAGACTGGAATCTAATCGAGGGGTACGGGGTGGTTTATATATAGAATAACAGATACCCGGGAGTGAGTTACAGACTGGAATCTAATCGAGGGGTTCAGGGTGGTTTATATACAGAATCACAGATACCCGGGAGTGAGTTACAGACTGGAATCTAATCGAGGGGTTCAGGGTGGTTTATATACAGAATAACAGATACCCGAGAGTGAGTTACAGACTGGAATCTAATCGAGGGGTTCAGGGTGGTTTATATATAGAATAACAGATACCTGGGAGTGAGTTACAGACTGGAATCTAATCGAGGGGTTCGGGGTGGTTTATATATAGAATAACAGATACCCGGGAGTGAGTTACAGACTGGAATCTAATTGAGGGGTTCAGGGTGGTTTATATATAGAATAACAGATACCCGGGAGTGAGGTACAGACTGGAATCTAATCGAGGGGTTCAGGGTGGTTTATATACAGAATAACAGATACCCGGGAGTGAGTTACAGACTGGAATCTAATCGAGGGGTTCAGGGTGGTTTACATATAGAATAACAGATACCCGGGAGTGAGTTACAGACTGGAATCTAATCGAGGGGTTCGGGGTGGTTTATATATAGAATAACAGAGACCCGGGAGTGAGTTACAGACTGGAATCTAATCGAGGGGTTCGGAGTGGTTTATATATAGAATAACAGATACCCGGGAGTGAGTTACAGACTGGAATCTAATCGAGGGGTTCGGGGTGGTTTGTATATAGAATAACAGAATCCCGGGAGTGAGTTACAGACTGGAATCTAATCGAGTGGTTCGGGTTGGTTTATATATAGAATAACAGATACCCGGGAGTGAGTTAAAGACTGGAATCTAATCGAGGGGTTCGGGGTGGTTTATATATAGAATAACAGATACCCGGGAGTGAGTTACAGACTGGAATCTAATCGCGGGGTTCGGGGTGGTTTATATATAGAATAACAGATACCCGGGAGTGAGTTACAGACTGGAATCTAATCGAGGGCTTCGGGTGGTTTATATATAGAATAACAGATACCCGGGAGTGAGTTACAGACTGGAATCTAATCGAGGGTTTCGGGGTGGTTTATATATAGAATAACAGATACCCGGTAGTGAGTTACAGACTGGAGTCTAATCGAGGGTTTCGGGGTGGTTTATATATAGAATAACAGATACCCGGGAGTGAGTTACAGACTGGAATCTAATCGAGGGGTTCAGGGTGGTTTATATAAAGAATAACAGATACCCGGGAGTGAGTTACAGACTGGAATCTAATCGAGGGGTTCGGGGTGGTTTATATATAGAATAACAGATACCCGGGAGTGAGTTACAGACTGGAATCTAATCGAGGGGTTCGGGGTGGTTTATATATAGAATAACAGATACCCGGGAGTGAGTTACAGACTGGAATCTAATCGAGGGGTTCGGGGTGGTTTATATATAGAATAACAGAATCCCGGGAGTGAGTTACAGACTGGAATCTAATCGAGTGGTTCGGGTTGGTTTATATATAGAATAACAGATACCCGGGAGTGAGTTACAGACTGGAGTCTAATCGAGGGGTTCGGGGTGGTTTATATATAGAATAACAGATTCCTGGGAGTGAGTTACAGACTGGAATCTAATCGAGGGTTTCAGGGTGGTTTATATATAGAATAACAGATACCCGGGAGTGAGTTACAGACTGGAATCTAATCGAGGGGTTCGGGGTGGTTTATATATAGAATAACAGATACCCGGGAGTGAGTTACAGACTGGAGTCTAATCGAGGGGTTCGGGGTGGTTTATATATAGAATAACAGATACCCGGGAGTGAGTTACAGCCTGGAATCTAATCGAGGGGTTCGGGGTGGTTTATATACAGAATAAAAGGTACCCGGGAGTGAGTTACAGACTGGAGTCTAATCGAGGGGTTCGGGGTGGTTTATATTTAGAATAACAGATACCCGGGAGTGAGTTATAGACTGGAATCTAATCGAGAGGTTTGGGGTGGTTTATATATAGAATAACAGATACCCGAGAGTGAGTTACTGACTGGAATCTAATCGAGGTGATCGGGGTGGTTTATATATTGAATAACAGATACCCGGGAGTGAGTTACAGACTGGAATCTAATCGAGGGGTTCAGGGTGGTTTATATATTGAATAACAGATACCCGGGAGTGAGTTACAGACTGGAATCTAATCGAGGGGTTCAGGGTGGTTTATATATAGAATAACAGATACCCGAGAGTGAGTTACAGACTGGAATCTAATCGAGGGGTTCAGGACGGTTTATATATAGAATAACAGATACCCGGGAGTGTGTTACAGACTGGAATCTAATCGAGGGGTTCAGGATGGTTTATATATAGAATAACAGATACCCGGGAGAGAGTTACAGACTGGAATCTAATCGAGGGGTTCGGGGTGGTTTATATATAGAATAACAGATACCTGGGAGTGAGTTACAGACTGGAATCTGATCGACGGGTTCAGGATGGTTTATATATAGAATAACAGATACCCGGGTGTGAGTTACAGACTGGAATCTAATCGAGGGGTTCGGGGTGGTTTATATATAGAATAACAGATACCCGGGAGTGAGTTACAGACTGGAATCTAATCGAGGGGTTCGGGGTGGTTTATATATAGAATAACAGATACCCGGGAGTGAGTTACAGACTGGAATCTAATCGAGGGGTTCGGGGTGGTTTATATATAGAATAACAGATACCCGGGAGTGAGTTACAGACTGGAATCTAATCGAGGGGTTCGGGGTGGTTTATATATAGAATAACAGATACCCGGGAGTGAGTTACAGACTGGAATCTAATCGAGGGGTTCAGGGTGGTTTATATATAGAATAACAGATACCCGGGAGTGAGTTACAGACTGGAATCTAATCGAGAGGTTCGGGGTGGTTTATATATAGAATAACAGATACCCGGGAGTGAGTTACAGACTGGAATCTAATCGAGGGGTTCGGGGTGGTTTATATATAGAATAACAGATACCCGGGAGTGAGTTACAGACTGGAATCTAATCGAGAGGTTCAGAGTGGTTTATATATAGAATAACAGATACCCGGGAGTGAGTTACAGACTGGAATCTAATCGAGTGGTTCGGGGTGGTTTATATACAGAATAACAGATATCCGGGAGTGAGTTACAGACTGGAATCTAATCGAGAGGTTTGGGGTGGTTTATATACAGAATAACAGATACCCGGGAGTGAGTTACAGACTGGAATCTAATCGAGGGGTTCGGGGTGGTTTATATATAGAATAACAGATACCCGGGAGTGAGTTACAGACTGGAATCGGGTCGAGGTGATCGGGGTGGTTTATATATAGAATAACAGATACCCGAGAGTGAGTTACAGACTGGAATCGGGTCGAGGTGATCGGGGTGGTTTATATATAGAATAACAGATACCCAGGAGTGAGTTACAGACTGGAATCTAATCGAGGGGTTCGGGGTGGTTTATATATAGAATAACAGATACCCGGGAGTGAGTTACAGACTGGAATCTAATCGAGGGGTTCGGGGTGGTTTATATATAGAATAACAGATACCTGGGAGTGAGTTACAGACTGGAATCGGGTCGAGGTGTTCAGGGTGGTTTATATATAGAATAACAGATACCCGGGAGTGAGTTACTGACTGGAATCTAATCGAGGAGTTCGGGGTGGTTTATATATAGAATAACAGAGACCCGGGAGTGAGTTACAGACTGGAATCTAATCGAGGGGTTCGGGGTGGTTTATATATAGAATAACAGATACCCGCGAGTCAGTTACAGACTGGAATCTGATCGAGGGGTTCAGGGTGGTTTATATATAGAATAACAGATACCCGGGAGTGAGTTACAGACTGGAATCTAATCGAGGGGTTCGGGGTGGTTTATATAGAATAACAGATTCCCGAGAGTGAGTTACAGACTGGAATCTAATCGAGGTGTTCAGGGTGGTTTATATATAGAATAACAGATACCCGGGAGTGAGTTACAGACTGGAATCTAATCGAGGGGTTCAGGGTGGTTTATATATAGAATAACAGATACCCGGGATTTGAGAAGGTTGGTTTGCAAAGTGTTAATTTAAAATCCTAATTTTTAAAGGGAATATTGTGCACGGGCTCCACCTGCTGTATGAGAACAGGATTACATGTCATTGAATTCACAAAAGCATCTTTCCTGCAGCACGGGGTTAGATACAGAGTAAAGGCTCCCTCGACACTGTCCCCATCAAACACTCCCTGGACAGGTACAGCACGGGGTTAGATACAGAGTAAAGGCTCCCTCTACAATGTCCCCATCAAACACTCCCAGGACAGGTACAGCACGGGGTTAGATACAGAGTAAAGCTCCCTCTACACTGTCCCCATCAAACACTCCCAGGACAGGTACAGCACGGGGTTAGATACAGAGTAAAGCTCACTCTACACAGTCCCCATCAAACACTCCCGGGACAGGTACAGCACGGGTTAGATACAGAGTAAAACTCCCTCTACACTGTCCCCATCAAACACTCCCAGGACAGGTGCAGCACGGGGTTAGATACAGAGTAAAGCTGCCTCTACACTGTCCCCATCAAACACTCCCAGGACAGGTACAGCACAGGGTTAGATACAAAGTAAAGCTCCCTCTACACTGTCCCCATCAAACACTCCCAGGACAGGTACAGCATGGGGTTAGGTACAGGGTAAATCTCACTCTACACTGTCCCCATCAAACACTCCCAGGACAGGTACAGCACGGGGTTAGGTACAGAGTAAATCTCCCTCTCCACTGTCCCCATCAAACACTCCCAGGACAGGGACAGCACGGGGTTAGATACAGAGTAAAGCTCCCTCCGCACTGTCCCGATCAAACATTCCCAGGACAGGGACAGCACGGGGTTAGATACAGAGTAAAGCTCCCTCTACACTGTCCCCATCAAACACTCCCAGGACAGGGACAGCACGGGGTTAGATACAGAGTAAAGCTCCCTCTACACTGTCCCCATCAAACACTCCCAGGACAGGTACAGCACGGGGTTAGATACAGAGTAAAGCTCCCTCTACACTGTCCCCATCAAACACTCCCAGGACAGGTACAGCACGGGGTTAGATACAGAGTAAAGCTCCCTCTACACTGTCCCCATCAACCTCTCCCAGGACAGGGACAGCACGGGGTTAGATACAGAGTAAAGCTCCCTCTACACTGTCCCCATCAAACACTCCCAGGACAGGTACAGCACGGAGTTAGATATAGAGTAAAGCTTCCTCTACACTGTCTCCATCAAACACGCCCATGACAGGTACGGGGTTAGATACAGAGTAAAGCTCCCTCTACACTGTCCCCATCAAACACTCCCAGGACAGGTACAGCACGGGGGTAGGTACAGAGTAAAGCTCCCTCAACACTGTCTCCATCAAACACTCCCAGGACAGGTACAGCACGGGTTTAGATACAGAGTAAAGCTCCCTCTACACTGTCCCCATCAAACACTCCCAGGACAGGTGCAGCACGGGGTCAGATACAGAGTAAAGCTCCCTCTACACTGTCCCCATCAAACACTCCCAGGACAGGTACAGCACGGGGTCAGATACAGAGTAAAGCTCCCTCTACACTGTCCCCATCAAACACTCCCAGGACAGGTACAGCACGGGGTCAGAAACAGAGTAAAGCTCCCTCTACACTGTCCCCATCAAACACTCCCAGGACAGGTACAGCACGGCGTTAGATACAGAGTAAAGCTCCCTCTACACTGTCCCCATCAAATACTCCCAGGACAGGTACAGCACGGGGTTAGATACAGAGTAAAACTCCCTCTACGCCGTCCCCATCAAATACTCCCAGGGCAGGCACAGCACGGGGTTAGATACAGAGTAAAGCTCCCTCTACACTGTCCCCATCAAACACTCCCAGGACAGGTACAGCACGGGGTTAGATACAGAGTAAAGCTCCCTCTACACTGTCCCCATCAAATACTCGCAGGGCAGGTACAGTACGGGGTTAGATACAGAGTAAAGCTCCCTCTACACTGTCCCCAACAAACACTCCCAGGACAGGTACAGCACGGGGTTAGGTACAGAGTAAAGCTCCCTCTACACTGTCCCCATCAAACACTCCCAGGACAGGTACAGCACGGGGTTAGATACAGAGTAAAGCTCCCTCTACACTGTCCCCATCAAACACTCCCAGGACAGGTACAGCATGGGGTTAGGTACAGAATAAAGCTCCCTCAACACTGTCCCCATCAAACACTCCCAGGACAGGTACAGCACGGGGTTAGATACAGTTTAAAGTTCCCTCTACACTGTCTCCATCAAACACTCCCAGGACAGGTACACCACGGGGTTAGATACAGAGTAAAGCTCCCTCTACACTGTCCCCATCAAACACTCCCAGGACAGGTGCAGCACGGGGTCAGATACAGAGTAAAGCTCCCTCTACACTGTCCCCATCAAACACTCCCAGGACAGGTACAGCACGGGGTCAGATACAGAGTAATGCTCCCTCTACACTGTCCCCATCAAACACTCCCAGGACAGGTACAGCACGGGGTCAGACACAGAGTAAAGCTCCCTCTACACTGTCCCCATCAAACACTCCCAGGACAGGTACAGCACGGGGTTAGATACAGAGTAAAGCTCCCTCTACACTGTCCCCATCAAACACTCCCAGGACAGGTACAGCACGGAGTTCGATACAGAGTAAAGCTCCCTCTACACTGTCCGCATCAAACACTCCCAGGACAGGTACAGCACGGGGTTAGTTACAGAGTAAAGCTCCCTCTACACTGTCCCCATCAAACACTCCCAGGACAGGTACAGCACGGGGTTAGGTACAGAGTAAAGCTCCCTCAACACTGTCCCCATCAAACACTCCCAGGACAGGTACAGCACGGGGTTAGATACAGTGTACAGTTCCCTCTACACTGTCTCCATCAAACACTCCCAGGACAGGTACAGTACGGGGTTAGATACAGAGTAAAGCTCCCTCTACACTGTCCCCATCAAACACTCCCAGGACAGGTACAGCACGGGGGTAGGTACAGAGTAAAGCTCCCTCAACACTGTCTCCATCAAACACTCCCAGGACAGGTACAGCACGGGTTTAGATACAGAGTAAAGCTCCCTCTACACTGTCCCCATCAAACACTCCCAGGACAGGTGCAGCACGGGGTCAGATACAGAGTAAAGCTCCCTCTACACTGTCCCCATCAAACACTCCCAGGACAGGTACAGCACGGGGTCAGATACAGAGTAAAGCTCCCTCTACACTGTCCCCATCAAACACTCCCAGGACAGGTACAGCACGGGGTCAGAAACAGAGTAAAGCTCCCTCTACACTGTCCCCATCAAACACTCCCAGGACAGGTACAGCACGGCGTTAGATACAGAGTAAAGCTCCCTCTACACTGTCCCCATCAAATACTCCCAGGACAGGTACAGCACGGGGTTAGATACAGAGTAAAACTCCCTCTACGCCGTCCCCATCAAATACTCCCAGGGCAGGCACAGCACGGGGTTAGATACAGAGTAAAGCTCCCTCTACACTGTCCCCATCAAACACTCCCAGGACAGGTACAGCACGGGGTTAGATACAGAGTAAAGCTCCCTCTACACTGTCCCCATCAAATACTCGCAGGGCAGGTACAGTACGGGGTTAGATACAGAGTAAAGCTCCCTCTACACTGTCCCCAACAAACACTCCCAGGACAGGTACAGCACGGGGTTAGGTACAGAGTAAAGCTCCCTCTACACTGTCCCCATCAAACACTCCCAGGACAGGTACAGCACGGTGTTAGATGCAGAGTAAAGCTCCCTCTACACTGTCCCCATCAAACACTCCTAAGTCAGCTACAGCACGGGGTTAGATCCAGAGTAAAGCTCCCTCTACACTGTCCCCATCAAATACTCCCAGGACAGGTACAGCACGGGGTGAGATACAGAGTAAAGCTCCCTCTACACTGTCCCCAGCAAGCACTCCCAGGATAGGTACAACACGGGGTTAGATACAGAGTAAAGCTCCCTCTACACTGTCCCCATCAAACACTCCCAGGACAGGTACAGCACGGGGTTAGTTACAGAGTAAAGCTCCCTCTACACTGTCCCCATCAAACACTCCTGGGACAGGTACAGCACGGGGTTAGATACAGAGTAAAGCTCCCTCTACACTGTCCCCATCAAACACTCCCAGGACAGGTACAGCACGGGGTTAGATACAGAGTAAAGCTCCCTCTACACTGTCCCCATCAAACACTCCAAGGACAGGTACAGCACGGAGTTAGATACAGAGTAAAGCTCCCTCTACACTGTCCCCATCAAACACTCCCAGGACAGGTACAGCACGGGGTTAGATACAGAGTAAAGCTCCCTCTACACTGTCCCCATCAAACATTCCAAGGACAGGTACAGCACGCGGTTAGATACAGAGTAAGGCTCCCGCTACACTGTCCCCATCAAACACTCCCAGGACAGGTACAGCACGGGGTTAGATACAGAGTAAAGCTCCCTCTACACTGTCCCCATCAAACACTCCCAGGACAGGTACAGCACGGAGTTAGATACAGAGTAAAGCTCCCTCTACACTGTCCCCATCAAACACTCCCAGGACAGGTACAGCACGGGGTTAGATACAGAGTAAAGCTCCCACTACACTGTCCCCATCAAACACTCCCAGGGCAGGTACAGCATGGGGTTAGATACAGAGTAATGCTCCCTCTACACTGTCCCCATCAAACACTCCCAGGACAGGTACAGCACGGGGTTAGATACAGAGTAAACCTCCCTCTACACTGTCCCCATCAAATACTCCCAGGGCAGGTACAGCACGGGGTTAGATACAGAGTAAAGCTTCCTCTACACTGTCCCCATCAAACACTCCCAGGACAGGTACAGCACGGGGTTAGATACAGAGTAAAGCTCCCTCTACACTGTCCCCATCAAATACTCCCAGGGCAGGTACAGCACGGGGTTAGATACAGAGTAAACCTCCCTCTACACTGTCCCCATCAAATACTCCCAGGGCAGGTACAGCACGGGGTTAGATACAGAGTAAAGCTCCCTCTACACTGTCCCCATCAAACACTCCCAGGACAGGTACAGCACGGGGTTAGATACAGAGTAAAGCTCCCTCTACACTGTCCCCATCAAATACTCCCAGGGCAGGTACAGCACGGGGTTAGATACAGAGTAAAGCTCCCTCTACACTGTCCCCATCAAACACTCCCAGGACAGGTACAGCACGGGGTTAGGTACAGAGTAAAGCTCCCTCTACACTGTCCCCATCAAACACTCCCAAGTCAGGTACAGCACGGGGTTAGATACAGAGTAAAGCTCCCTCTACACTGTCCCCATCAAATACTCCCAGGACAGGTACAGCACGGGGTTAGATACAGAGTAAAGCTCCCTCTCCACTGTCCCCATCAAATACTCCCAGGGCAGGTACAGCACGGGGTTAGATACAGAGTAAAGCTCCCTCTACACTGTCCCCATCAAACACTCCCAGGACAGGTACAGCACGGGGTTAGATACAGAGTAAAGCTCCCTCTACACTGTCCCCATCAAATACTCCAAGGGCAGGTACAGCACGGGGTTAGATACAGAGTAAAGCTCCCTCTACACTGTCCCCATCAAACACTCCCAGGACAGGTACAGCACGGGGTTAGACAGAGAGTAAAGCTCCCTCTACACTGTCCCCATTAAACACTCCCAGGATGGGTACAGCACGGGGTTTGATACAGAGTAAAGCTCCCTCTACACTGTCCCCATCAAACACTCCCAGGACAGGTACAGCACGGGGTTAGATACGGAGTAAAGCTCCCTCTACACTGTCCCGATCAAACACTCCCAGGACAGGTACAGCATTGGGTTAGATACAGAGTAAAGCTCCCTCTACACTGTCCCCATCAAACACTCCCAGGACAGGTACAGCACGGGGTTAGATACAGAGAAAAGCTCCCTCTACTCTGTCCCCATCAAACACTCCCAGGACAGGTACAGCACCTGGTTAGATACAGAGGAAAGCTCCCTCTACACTGTCCCCAGCAAACACTCCCAGGATAGGTACAACACGGGGTTAGATACAGAGTAAAGCTCCCTCTACACTGTCCCCATCAAACACTCCCAGGACAGGTACAGCACGGGGTTAGATACAGAGTAAAGCTCCCTCTACACTGTCCCCATCAAACACTCCCAGGACAGGTACAGCACGGGGTGAGATACAGAGTAAAGCTCCCTCTACACTGTCCCCATCAAACACTCCCAGGACAGGTACAGCACGGGGTTAGATACAGAGTAAAGCTCCCTCTACACTGTCCCCATCAAACACTCCCAGGATAGGTACAACACGGGGTTAGATACAGAGTAAAGCTCCCTCTACACTGTCCCCATCAAACACTCCCAGGACAGGTACAGCACGGGGTTAGTTACAGAGTAAAGCTCCCTCTACACTGTCCCCATCAAACACTCCCAGGACAGGTACAGCACGGGGTGAGATACAGAGTAAAGCTCCCTCTACACTGTCCCCAGCAAGCACTCCCAGGATAGGTACAACACGGGGTTAGATACAGAGTAAAGCTCCCTCTACACTGTCCCCATCAAACACTCCCAGGACAGGTACAGCACGGGGTTAGTTACAGAGTAAAGCTCCCTCTACACTGTCCCCATCAAACACTCCTGGGACAGGTACAGCACGGGGTTAGATACAGAGTAAAGCTCCCTCTACACTGTCCCCATCAAACACTCCCAGGACAGGTACAGCACGGGATTAGATACAGAGTAAAGCTCCCTCTACACTGTCCCCATCAAACACTCCAAGGACAGGTACAGCACGCGGTTAGATACAGAGTAAAGCTCCCTCTACACTGTCCCCATCAAACACTCCCAGGACAGGTACAGCACGGGGTTAGATACAGAGTAAAGCTCCCTCTACACTGTCCCCATCAAAC
Organism: Scyliorhinus torazame; assembly: GCF_047496885.1. Taxonomy (NCBI): domain Eukaryota; kingdom Metazoa; phylum Chordata; class Chondrichthyes; order Carcharhiniformes; family Scyliorhinidae; genus Scyliorhinus; species Scyliorhinus torazame. Next base: position 7,865,294 of record NC_092710.1, on the reverse strand, counting down.
ATTCCAAGGACAGGTACAGCACACGGTTACATACAGAGTTAAGCTCCCGCTACACTGTCCCCATCAAACACTCCCAGGACAGGTACAGCACGGGGTTAGATACAGAGTAAAGCTCCCTCTACACTGTCCCCATCAAACACTCCCAGGACAGGTACAGCACGGAGTTAGATACAGAGTAAAGCTCCCTCTACACTGTCCCCATCAAACACTCCCAGGACAGGTACAGCACGGGGTTAGATACAGAGTAAAGCTCCCACTACACTGTCCCCATCAAACACTCCCAGGGCAGGTACAGCATGGGGTTAGATACAGAGTAATGCTCCCTCTACACTGTCCCCATCAAACACTCCCAGGACAGGTACAGCACGGAGTTAGATACAGAGTAAAGCTCCCTCTACACTGTCCCCATCAAACACTCCCGGGACAGGTACAGCACGGGGTTAGATAGAGAGTAAAGCTCCCTCTACACTGTCCCCATCAAACACTCCCAGGACAGGTACAGCACGAGATTAGATACAGAGTAAAGCTCCTTCTATCTGCTCTCTCTATTTCATGCACATCTGTGTGCATTTCCCATGAGTCGTGTCCGATATCTCTCAATGAATTCGCGATCCACGCCAATACATTATTCCCCATCTCACCTGTGCTAACTTTTCCCAGTGGGAAACTTATCAAAAGCCATCTGAAAGTCCAAATACACCACATCCACTGCTTCTCCCTTATCTAGTTACATCCTCACAAAATTTCCAGTCGATTTCTTCAGCATGTTTTGCCTTTGATCGACCCCTGGTGGCCTTGTCCACTCCCGTTCATGTTTTCTAAATGTTCTGTTGTCATGTTTTTTTGCAACAGGCTGTCCCTACTTTCCCACTGATGCCAGGTGAGCCATGGGAGGTTCGGGACCTCAGGGGCAGGATTATGTCCCCCAGGCCGAGCGTGAAAACCGGCGCCAACCGCTCCGGTGTCAACGGTCGCCACAAGTGAGGAATTCTCCCCATCCTCGGGGGCTAGGTTGTCCCCCCAAGCTCCAGCCGGCACGGAACGGCCGGCGTAATTCCGCGCAGGCGCGCTACGCCCGGCGTATTTCCACGCATGCCTGTGTGTTCCCTTCTCCGCACCGGCTTACGGGCAATATGGCGGACTCCTCCATTGGCCCGGTGCAGAGTAAAATAGGCCCCCACGGGACCAGCTTGACTGCCCATCGGTAGGCCCCGATCACGGGCCAGGCCGCCGTGGGGCCCCCCCCCCTCCCGCCAGGCCACCATGTAGGCCCCCACCACCTCCCCTCACCCTCCCCCCCCCCCCCCCCCCACCCCTCCTCCACTCCCCTCTCCCTCTCCATCCTCTACAGTTAGTTCATGTCTGTTGGTGAAGAATGTGTGGAGCTCGTGGGGAAGCTCCCCGAGGTCTTTGGCCAACCCCTCATGAAGGCGTTGTCCAGTTGTCTGCACGGTAGCACAGCGGTTAGCACTGTCGCTTCGATTCCCGGCTTGGGTCACAGCCTGCGCGGAGCCTGCACGTTCTCCCCCCCGTGTCTGCGTGGGTTTCCTCCGGGCGCTCCGGGTTTCCTCCCACAAGTCCCGCAAGACGCGCTTGTTGGGTGAATTGGACGTTCTGAATTCTCCCTCCGTGTACCCGAACAGGCGCCGGGGTGTGGCAGGAGCTGGAGGCAGAGTCCGCGGATGGGAGGCAGGTTTGTGTGATGGACTGGGCGGTGTTCACGACTCTCTGTAGTTCCAGCTCCTTAGCTTTGCTGGCATCGAGGGAGAGATTGTTGTCGCTACACCACTCCACTAGGTTCTCTATCTCCCTCCTGTATACGGACTCGTCGTTATTCGAGATCCGGACCACTGTGGTCGTATCGTCAGCAAACTTGTAGATGGAGTTGGAACCAAATTTTGCCATGCAGTCGTGTGTGTACAGGGAGTAGAGTAGGGGGTTAAGTACGCAGCCTTGCGGGGCCCCGGTGTTGAGGACTATTGTGGAGGAGGTGTTGCTGTTTACCCTTACTGATTGTGGTCTGTGGGTCAGAAAATCGAGGATCCAGTTGCAGAGGGAGGAGCCAAGTCCTAGGTTTTGGAGTTTTGATATGAGCTTGGCTGGGATTATGGTGTTGAAGACGGAGCTGCGGTCAATGAATAGGAGTCTGATGTAGGAGTCCTTGTTGTCGAGATGCTCCGGGGATGAGTGTAGGGCCAGGGAAATGGCGTCTGATGAAGTCAGGAAATGTTTGACAGAATCATAGAAGTTTACAGCATGGAAACAGGCCCTTCGGCCCAACCAGTCCATGCCGCCCAGTTTTTACCATTAAGCTAGTCCCAGTTGCCCGCACTTGGCCCATAACCCTCTATACCCATCTTACCCATGTAACTATCTAAATGCTTTTTAAAAGACACAATTGTACCCGCCTCTACTACTACCTCTGGCAGCCCATTCCAGACACTCACTACCCTCTGAGTGAAGAAATTGCCCCTCTGGGCCCTTCTGAATCTCTCCCCTCTCACCTTAAACCTATGCCCTCTAGTTTTAGACTCCCCTACCTTTGGGAAAAGATGTTGACTATCTACCTTATCTATGCCCCTCATTATTTTATAGACCTCTATAAGATCACCCCTAAGCCTCCTACGCTCCAGGGAAAAAAGTCCCAGTCTATCCAGCCTCTCCTTATAACTCAAACCATCAAGTCCCGGCAACATCCTAGTAAATCTTTTCTGCACTCTTTCTAGTTTAATAATATCCTTTCTATAATAGGGTGACCAGAACTGCACACAGTATTCCAAGTGTGGCCGTACCAATGTCTTGTACAACTTCAACAAGACGTCCCAACTCCTGTATGTTCTGACCAATGAAACCAAGCATGCCGAATGCCTTCTTCACCACCCTGTCCACCTGCGACTCCACCTTCAAGGAGCTATGAACCTGTACTCCTAGATCTCTTTGTTCTATAACTCTCCCCAACGCCATACCATTAACTGAGTAGGTCCTGGCCTGATTCGATCTGCCAAAATGCATCACCTCACATTTATCTAAATTAAACTCCATCTGCCATTCGTCGGCCCACTGGCCTAATTGATCAAGATCCCGTTGCAATCCTAGATAACCTTCTTCACTATCCACTGTGCCACCAATCTTGGTGTCATCTGCAAACTTACTAACCATGCCTCCTAAATTCTCATCCAAATCATTAATATAAATCACAAATAACAGTGGACCCAGCACCGATCCCTGAGGCACACCACTGGTCACAGGCCTCCAGTTTGAAAAACAACCCTCTACAACCACCCTCTGTCTTCTGTCGTCCAGCCAATTTTGAATCCAATTGGCAACCTCACCCTGGATCCCGTGAGCTTTAACCTTCTGCAACAACCTACCATGCGGTACCTTGTCAAAGGCTTTGCTAAAGTCCATGTAGACAACGTCTACTGCACTGCCCTCATCTACCTTCTTGGTCACCCCCTCAAAAAACTCAATCAAATTTGTGAGACATGATTTTCCACGCACAAAGCCATGCTGACTGCCCCGAATCAGTCCTTGCCTCTCTAAATGCTTGTAGATCCTGTCTCTCAGAATACCTTCTAGCAACTTACCTACTACAGACGTTAGGCTCACCGGTCTGTAGTTCCCAGGCTTTTCCCTGCTGCCCTTCTTAAACAAGGGCACAACATTCGCCACTCTCCAATCTTCAGGCACCTCACCTGTGGCTGCCGATGATTCAAATATCTCTGTTAGGGGACCCGCAATTTCCTCCCTAGCCTCCCACAACATCCTGGGATACATTTCATCAGGTCCCGGGGATTTATCTACCTTGATGCGCTTTAAGACTTCCAGCACCTCCTCCTCTGTAATATGCACACTTCTCAAGACATCACTATTTATTTCCCTTAGTTTCCTAACATCCATGCCTTTCTCCACCGTGAATACCGATGAGAAATATTCATTCAAGATCTCACCCAACTCTTGTGGCTCTGCACATAGATGTCCTTGTTGATCCTTACGAGGCCCTACTCTGTCCCTAGTTAGACTGGAGCGAGGAGTTCATTTTCGATCTGAGCGTAACGTGTCTCAGTATCGGTGAGGGCCCTGGATGCAAAGGTTTGTCATTCCGGACGCCGACTGCGTTGGCAGTTCGCCTCTGATAGGAGCCCGGGTGCTCGAACGTCGAAGGACTGTGACACCGGCTGGGCAGTGAGCGCGTGATTGGGTTTCGGTGATCTTTCCAACATCATTCGACCACCTGCTAGAGCTGACGGAGAGATGCACTGTCCGCACTGGATCACGGATACACTGGGAAAGATAATTCTTTGCAGCAATAAGAGCACTGTATTGTCGAATCAGGCTCTACCCCATTGGCTGCGAGTCGGTGAAAACGCTGCCCGGGACTCTCCGTAGCCGATATCGTAATCGGCGGTCAGTCGGAGATCGGACCCGGGGCCATGTTGTCAGGCGCGGCCGCTGCAGGTAATCACCGTTCAACGCCGATTTTCTTCGCAAAAGCCCGCGAACTCTCCGTCCGGAAATATGGGTTTCGAGGGGGTGCCACAGTCGCACAGTGGTCGGCGCAGTTCCTTCCCAGCTCCAGGGTCCCAGGTTCGATTCCCCGCTGGGTCACGGTCTTGCCCGTCCTCCCCGTGTGCGCGTGGGTTTCCTCCGGGTGCTCCGGTTTCCTCCCACAGTCCAAAGATGGGCGGGTCAGGGTGGATTGGCCGCGATAAATTGTCCCTCAGTGTCCAAAGGGGTTGGGTGGGGTTACGGGGATAGGGTGGAGGTGTGGGCTTGGGTAGGGTGCTCTTTCCAAGGGCCGGTGCTGAGTCGATGGGCCGAATGGCCTGCTTCTGCGCTGTAAATTCTATCTATAAAATTAATCTGCCCGATTCCACATTTCACATCCCGGATCCTGTAGGCCTGAGCATTAGACACGTCCGCCATGATCCGGTCCACTGCCTTCATGGGCTGATGAGGTTTGAACAGTACCTTGTTCGTGTGAACTGGGTCATTGCAGAGTCTAACCGTGCCATCTACCTTCACTGCGGGCACCATGGCTTTAACCCCATTCTGAGGCCTTGTTCACAGGAGTTCCGACAGCCAGGTGTTTCCACCTGAAGCTGGCCACCAAATCACCTTGCCCCATGTGGTACATTACCGATGACGTCGCGGAGGCCTTGTCCTCTCTCTCTCTCTTCCGGGGCCCGGTGTTGTCGAGCGTGCTCCTCTGGGCCAAGGGTCGATGAAGGTCCAGGGTGATGGTGCCCCCGCCCCTTTTCCCGGGACGCTGTCACCGTAGCGAGTTGTTGGAGGCTCGCTGTGTTTGGTCGCTCTGGTTGAACCCCACTTGGTTCTCCTCGCCGACGCTCCTCTTACGTCACCCTGGGCGGGCGTGCGGTCAACTCCAGCCCCACGGGCCCCGGACTCCCAACACAAGTGAATCGACCAATAATCTGTATATTTTCCTGAGACCGTTAACCCGTGACTACAGGTACCAGATTTATAAGTAAAACTTTAAAAGCAACTTTATTTCTAACCAGGAAAAAGACGAATGTAGAATGCAAATAATGGAATAGAACAAACAAAGAACAAAGAAATGTACAGCACAGGAACAGGCCCTTCGGCCCTCCAAGCCCGTGCCGACCATGCTGCCCGACTAAACTACAATCTTCTACACTTCCTGGGTCCGTATCCCTCTATTCCCATCCTATTCATGTATTTGTCAAGATGCCCCTTAAACGTCACTATCGTCCCTGCTTCCACCACCTCCTCCGGCAGCGAGTTCCAGGCACCCACTACCCTCTGCGTAAAAAACTTGCCTCGTACATCTACTCTAAACTTTGCCCCTCTCACCTTAAACCTATGCCCCCTAGTAATTGACCCCTCTACCCTGGGGAAAAGCCTCTGACTATCCACTCTGTCTATGCCCCTCATAATTTTGTATACCTCTATCAGGTCTCCCCTCAACCTCCTTCGTTCCAGTGAGAACAAACCGAGTTTATTCAACCGCTCCTCATAGCTAATGCCCTCCATACCAGGCAACATTCTGGTCAATCTTTTCTGCACCCTCTCTAAAGCCTCCATATCCTTCTGGTAGTGTGGCGACCAGAATTGAACACTATACTCCAAGTGTGGCCTAACTAGGGTTCTATACAGCTGCAACATGACTTGCCAATTCTTATACTCAATGCCCCGGCCAATGAAGGCAAGCATGCCGTATGCCTTCTTGACTACCTTCTCCACCTGTGTTGCCCCTTTCAATGACCTGTGGACCTGTACTCCTAGATCTCTTTGACTTTCAATACTCTTAAGAGTTCTACCATTCACTGTATATTCCCTACCTGCATTAGACCTTCCAAACTGCATTACCTCACATTTGTCCGGATTAAACTCCATCTGCCATCTCTCCGCCCAAGTCTCCAAACAATCTATATCCTGCTGTATCCTCTGACAGTCCTCATCGCTATCCGCAATTCCACCAACCTTTGTGTCGTCTGCAAACTTACTAATCAGACCAGTTACATTTTCCTCCAAATCATTTATATATACTACAAAGAGCAAAGGTCCCAGCACTGATCCCTGCGGAACACCACTGGTCACAGCCCTCCAATTAGAAAAGCATCCTTCCATTGCTAATCTCTGCCTTCTATGACCTAGCCAGTTCTGTATCCACCTTGCCAGCTCACCCCTGATCCCGTGTGACTTCACCTTTTGTACTAGTCTACCATGAGGGACCTTGTCAAAGGCCTTACTGAAGTCCATATAGACAACATCCACTGCCCTACTTGCATCAATCATCTTAGTGACCTCCTCGAAAAACTCGATCAAGTTAGTGAGACACGACCTCCCCTTCACAAAACCATGCTGCCTCTCACTAATACGTCCATTTGCTTCCAAATGGGAGTAGATCCTGTCTCGAAGAATTCTCTCCAGTAATTTCCCTACCACTGAAGTAAGGATCACCGGCCTGTAGTTCCCTGGATTATCCTTGCTACCCTTCTTAAACAGAGGAAGAACATTGGCTATTCTCCAGTCCTCCGGGACATCCCCTGAAGACAGTGAGGATCCAAAGATTTCTGTCAAGGCCTCAGCAATTTCCTCTCCAGCCTCCTTCAGTATTCTGGGGTAGATCCCATCAGGCCATGGGGACTTATCTACCTTAATATTTTTTAAGACACCCAACACCTCGTCTTTTTGGATCTCAATGTGACCCAGGCTATCTACACACCCTTCTCCAGACTCAACATCTACCAATTTCTTCTCTTTGGTGAATACTGATGCAAAGTATTCATTTAGTACCTCGCCCATTTCCTCTGGCTCCACACATAGATTCCCTTGCCTATCCTTCAGTGGGCCAACCCTTTCCCTGGCTACCCTCTTGCTTTTTATGTACGTGTAAAAAGCCTTGGGATTTTCCTTAACCCTATTTGCCAATGACTTTTCATGACCCCCTTCTAGCCCTCCTGACTCCTTGCTTAAGTTCCTTCCTACTTTCCTTCTTTTCCACACAGGCTTCGTCTGTTCCCAGCCTTTTCGCCCTGACAAATGCCTCCTTTTTCTTTTTGACGAGGCCTACAATATCTCTCATTATCCAAGGTTCCCAAAAATTGCCGTATTTATCCTTCTTCCTCACAGGAACATGCCGGTCCTGAATTCCTTTCAACTGACACTTGAAAGCCTCCCACATGTCAGATGTTGATTTGCCCTCAAACATCCGCCCCCAATCTATGTTCTTCAGTTCCCGCCTAATATTGTTATAATTAGCCTTCCCCCAATTTAGCACATTCATCCTAGGACCACTCTTATCCTTGTCCACCAGTACTTTAAAACTTACTGAATTGTGGTCACTGTTACCGAAATGCTCCCCTACTGAAACATCTACCACCTGGCCGGGCTCATTCCCTAATACCAGGTCCAGTACCGCCCCTTCCCTCATTGGACTGTCTACATATTGTTTTAAGAAGCCCTCCTGGATGCTCCTTACAAACTCCGCCCCGTCTAAGCTCCTGGCACTAAGTGAGTCCCAGTCAATATTGGGGAAGTTGAAGTCTCCCATCACCACAACCCTGTTGTTTTTACTCTTTTCCAAAATCTGTCTACCTATCTGCTCCTCTATCTCCCGCTGGCTGTTGGGAGGCCTGTAGTATACCCCCAACATTGTGACTGCACCCTTCTTATTCCTGATCTCTACCCATATAGCCTCACTGCCCTCTGAGGTGTCCTCTCGCAGTATAGCTGTGATATTCTCCCGAACCAGTAGCGCAACTCCGCCTCCCCTTTTACATCCCCCTCTATCCCGCCTGAAACATCTAAATCCTGGAACGTTTAGCTGCCAATCCTGCCCTTCCCTCAACCAGGTCTCTGTAATGGCAACAACATCATAGTTCCAAGTAGTAATCCAAGCTCTAAGTTCATCTGCCTTACCCGTAATGCTCCTTGCATTAAAACATATGCACTTCAGGCCACCAGACCCGCTGTGTTCAGCAACTTCTCCCCGTCTGCTCTGCCTCAGAGTCACACTGTCCCTATTCCCTAGTTCTCCCTCAATGCTCTCACCTTCTGACCTATTGCTCCCGTGCCCACCCCCCTGCCATACTAGTTTAAACCCTCCCGTGTGACACTAGCAAACCTCGCGGCCAGGATATTTATGCCTCTCCGGTTTAGATGCAACCCGTCCTTCTTATATAGGTCACACCTGCCCCGGAAGAGCTCCCAGTGGTCCAGATAACGGAAACCTTCCCTCCTACACCAGCTGTTTAGCCACGTGTTTAGCTGCTCTATCTTCCTATTTCTAGCCTCACTGGCACAGGGAGTAATCCCGAGATTACAACCCTAGAGGTCCTGTCTTTTAACTTTCTGCCTCGCTCCCTGAACGCCTGCTGCAGGACCTCATGCCCCTTCCTGCCTATGTCGTTAGTACCAATATGTACAACAACCTCTGCCTGTTTGCCCTCCCCCTTCAGGATGCCCTCTACCCGTTCGGAGACATCCTGGACCCTGGCACCAGGGAGGCAACATACCATCCTGGAGTCTCTTTCACGTCCACAGAAGCGCCTATCTGTGCCCCTGACTATAGAGTCCCCTATTACTATTGCTCTTCTGCGCTTTGACCCTCCCTTCTGAACATCAGAGCCAGCCGTGGTGCCACTGCTCTGGCTGCTGCTGTTTTCCCCTGATAGGCTCTCCCCCCCGACAGTATCCAAAGGGGTATACCTGTTCGAGAGGGGGACAACCACAGGGGATTCCTGCACTGACTGCCTGCCCTTTCTGGTGGTCACCCATTTCTCTGCCTGCATGTTGGGTGTGACCACATTTATATAACTGCGATCTATGACGCTTTCCGCCACCTGCATGCTCCTAAGTGCATCCAATTGCTGCTCCAACCGGACCATGCGGTCTGTGAGGAGCTCCAGCTGGGTGCACTTTCTGCAGATGAAGCCATCCGGGACACTGGAAGCCTCCCAGACCTGCCACATCTCACAGTCAGAGCACTGTGGTCTACTCATCTAACTAATCCACAAACCCCGTCCCACCCTCCACCCAGACACACACAAGACAAACATACGGTACTAGTAGAGAAAGGATTGAAAATAACATGGATTAAAAGGCATGAGATGATTCTTTACTGCTGAAGTAGCAGTCTTTGTAGCCAGCGATCTTACAGATGCAGGTCCTCAGCCGGGACCTGCAGGCTGTGGAATTATCTCTGGTGGGTCACTTTCACTTTTAATAACCGGGGTCTTCACACTGAGAATTCCCCCTCTGAAGACTGTGCAATTCGTCCACCAGATGGACCATCAGCCTCACTGAGTTAAAACTACAGTGCTCAGCATGAGGGTCTCAAGTGGGTTTCTACACAGCCCCTCTCCTTGCTCTGAACCTTCAGGAGGAATCCAACAAGGGAGAGAGGATTGGATGCACCCGCTTCACAGTTCTTAATCAGGATGGCTTTGTCTACTTTCCCACAACTCCTCGCGTAGGCATTTAAACCACCAGACCAAAAGCTGAGACAGAGAGCCAGTCTTGCTCTGCGCTGCATCCCAGGTCTGCGCCGAACAAAATGGAGCTGGCCTGGGTTTTCAGAATCTTCCAGCAACTCTCTGACAAGCTCGACCAATCCCAAGCGAGAACAGACAAAGGCTCGCAATTTCAGAGGCACCCAGTGGCTGCTTGCCAAGTCCATCAAAGTGACGTCACGGGCGATGCCACAGAGCAGCAAGGGGAGACCTGGGCCAGTGCATTAGACCAGGGGTGTTTTCAGTTTGGCCGGAGTCTGCAGGTTAAATCGAAAGCTGCAATGTAGCAGGGACGGGGTTAAAATGAGAATCAAGGAGCAGACAAGGAATAAACAATGGTATGGTGCGTGATACCTCCACAAGTAAGAGCGTGCAACCCGTCTGGTTCCCCCACCGAGGACGGCGCGCTGGACATCCAGCATCCCCTGCCTCACGGGCACCGACACAGGCCCATCGTCTAACTCGGGCTCAGTCGCCAGGTCACCTCGAACATCCCTCCGACTAGGAGAAGACGGAGAGTTGGGATAAAAGGGGCATTTTCAGGACGGCCAACTGTAATGAATGGGGTGCCTCAGGGATCTGTGCTGGGGGGGCGGGGGGGGGCACCTTTATTTACAATATACATGAATGACTTAACGAGGAAAGTGAATGTACGATAGCCAAGTGTGAGGATGACACAAAAAGTGTGTCGGGAAGGTGAGCTGTGAGGGTGACAAGGTGTCGGCAGAGGGAGAGAGAACGGGTCAGGTGGGTGGGTAAAAACTCGGCCGCCGGAACGTAATGTGCAAAAATATGAAGTTGTGCACTTTGGTAGGAAGAATAAAGAAGCGGAGTATTATTGAAATGGAGAGAGGCGGCAGAAAGCTGCATCGCGGGGGGATTTAGGGATCCTCGTGAATGAATCATCAAAAGCTAGCGTGCAAGTTCATAGGTCATTGGGCCGGGAAATGGAATGTTGGCCTTGATCCGAAAGGGAATGGAGTCTAAAAATAGGCACATCCCGCTAAAACTGTACAAGGTTAGACCACCTGGAATACTGTGAAGAGTTTTGGTCCCCATATCTAAGGACAGATGTACTGACATTGGAGACAGTCCAGGGAAGGGTCACGGGGTCAATCCCGGGGAGGGAGGGATTGAGAGGTTGAGTAGGCCGGGCCTGTGGTCATTGGGAGTTTAGAAGAATGAGAGGCGGCCTTATTGAGACATTCCAGATTCTCCGGGGGTTTGACAGGGTCGATGCTGAGAGGCTGTTTCCCCTTGTGGGAGAGTCTGGGCCCAGAGGGCAGAATCTCAGAGTGAGTGGAGATTCTGAGAGGGTGTTTCCCCGTGTGGGAGAGTCTGGGCCCAGGGGGCAGAATCTCAGAGTGAGGGTCGATGCTGAGAGGATGTTTCCCCGTGTGAGAGAGTCTGGGCCCAGAGGGCAGAATCTCAGAGTGAGGGGAGATTCTGAGAGGATGTTTCCCCGTGTGGGAGAGTCTGGGCCCAGAGGACAGAATCTCAGAGTGAGGGGAGATTCTGAGAGGGTGTTTCCCCGTGTGGGAGAGTCTGGGCCCAGGGGGCAGAATCTCAGAGTGAGGGGAGATGCTGAGAGGATGTTTCCCCGTGTGGGAGAGTCTGGGCCCAGAGGACAGAATCTCAGAGTGAGGGGAGATTCTGAGAGGATGTTTCCCCGTGTGGGAGAGTCTGGGCCCAGAGGGCAGAATCTCAGAGTGAGGGGAGATGCTGAGAGGATGTTTCCCCGTGTGGGAGAGTCTGGGCCCAGAGGGCAGAATCTCAGAGTGAGGGGAGATTCTGAGAGGATGTTTCCCCTTGTGGGAGAGTCTGGGACCAGAGGACAGAATCTCAGAGTGAGGGGAGATTCTGAGAGGATGTTTCCCCGTGTGGGAGAGTCTGGGCCCAGAGGACAGAATCTCAGAGTAAGGGGAGATTCTGAGAGGATGTTTCCCCGTGTGGGAGAGTCTGGGAGCAGAGGGCAGAATCTCAGAGTGAGGGGAGATTCTGAGAGGATGTTTCCCCGTGTGGGAGAGTCTGGGAGCAGAGGGCAGAATCTCAGAGTGAGGGGAGATTCTGAGAGGATGTTTCCCCATGTGGGAGAGTCTGGGAGCAGAGGGCAGAATCTCAGAGTGAGGGGTGATTCTGAGAGGATGTTTCCTCGTGTGGGAGAGTCTGGGCCCAGAGGACAGAATCTCAGAGTGAGGGGAGATTCTGAGAGGATGTTTCCCCGTGTGGGAGAGTCTGGGAGCAGAGGACAGAATCTCAGAGTGAGGGGAGATTCTGAGAGGATGTTTCCCCGTGTGGGAGAGTCTGGGCCCAGAGGGCAGAATCTCAGAGTGAGGGGAGATGCTGAGAGGATGTTTCCCCGTGTGGGAGAGTCTGGGCCCAGAGGGCAGAATCTCAGAGTGAGGGGAGATTCTGAGAGGATGTTTCCCCGTGTGGGAGAGTCTGGGCCCAGAGGACAGAATCTCAGAGTGAGGGGTGATTCTGAGAGGATGTTTCCCCGTGTGGGAGAGTCTGGGAGCAGAGGGCAGAATCTCAGAGTGAGGGTCGATGCTGAGAGGATGTTTCCCCGTGTGGGAGAGTCTGGGAGCAGAGGGCAGAATCTCAGAGTGAGGGGAGATTCTGAGAGGATGTTTCCCCGTGTGGGAGAGTCTGGGCCCAGAGGGCAGAATCTCAGAGTGAGGGGAGATTCTGAGAGGATGTTTCCTCATGTGGGAGAGTCTGGGAGCAGAGGGCAGAATCTCAGAGTGAGGGGAGATTCTGAGAGGATGTTTCCCCGTGTGGGAGAGTCTGGGCCCAGAGGGCAGAATCTCAGAGTGAGGGGAGATTCTGAGAGGATGTTTCCCCGTGTGGGAGAGTCTGGGCCCAGAGGACAGAATCTCAGAGTGAGGGGAGATGCTGAGAGGATGTTTCCCCGTGTGGGAGAGTCTGGGCCCAGAGGACAGAATCTCAGAGTGTGGGGAGATTCTGAGAGGATGTTTCCCCGTGTGGGAGAGTCTGGGCCCAGAGGACAGAATCTCAGAGTGAGGGGAGATTCTGAGAGGATGTTTCCCCGTGTGGGAGAGTCTGGGAGCAGAGGGCAGAATCTCAGAGTGAGGGGAGATTCTGAGAGGATGTTTCCCCGTGTGGGAGAGTCTGGGAGCAGAGGGCAGAATCTCAGAGTGAGGGGAGATTCTGAGAGGATGTTTCCCCGTGTGGGAGAGTCTGGGAGCAGAGGACAGAATCTCAGAGTGAGGGGAGATTCTGAGAGGATGTTTCCCCGTGTGGGAGAGTCTGGGCCCAGAGGGCAGAATCTCAGAGTGAGGGGAGATTCTGAGAGTATGTTTCCCCGTGTGGGAGAGTCTGGGCCCAGAGGGCAGAATCTCAGAGTGAGGGGAGATGCTGAGAGGATGTTTCCCCGTGTGGGAGAGTCTGGGCCAGAGGACAGAATCTCAGAGTGAGGGGAGATTCTGAGAGGATGTTTCCCCGTGTGGGAGAGTCTGGGAGCAGAGGGCAGAATCTCAGAGTGAGGGGAGATTCTGAGAGGATGTTTCCCCGTGTGGGAGAGTCGGGGAGCAGAGGGCAGAATCTCAGAGTGAGGGGAGATTCTGAGAGGATGTTTCCCCGTGTGGGAGAGTCTGGGCCCAGAGGGCAGAATCTCAGAGTGAGGGGAGATTCTGAGAGGATGGTTCCCCGTGTGGGAGAGTCTGGGCCCTGAGGGCAGAATCTCAGAGTGAGGGGAGATTCTGAGAGGATGTTTCCCCGTGTGGGAGAGTCTGGGAGCAGAGGACAGAATCTCAGAGTGAGGGGAGATTCTGAGAGGATGTTTCCCCGTGTGGGAGAGTCTGGGCCCAGAGGGCAGAATCTCAGAGTGAGGGGAGATTCTGAGAGGATGTTTCCCCATATGGGAGAGTCGGGGAGCAGAGGGCAGAATCTCAGAGTGAGGGGAGATTCTGAGAGGATGTTTCCCCGTGTGGGAGAGTCTGGGAGCAGAGGGCAGAATCTCAGAGTGAGGGGAGATTCTGAGAGGATGTTTCCCCGTGTGGGAGAGTCTGGGCCCAGAGGGCAGAATCTCAGAGTGAGGGGAGATTCTGAGAGGATGTTTCCCCGTGTGGGAGAGTCTGGGAGCAGAGGACAGAATCTCAGAGTGAGGGGAGATTCTGAGAGGATGTTTCCCCGTGTGGGAGAGTCTGGGACCAGTGGACAGAATCTCCGAGTGAGGGGAGATTCTGAGAGGATGTTTCCCCGTGTGGGAGAGTCTGGGAGCAGAGGACAGAATCTCAGAGTGAGGGGAGATTCTGAGAGGATGTTTCCCCGTGTGGGAGAGTCTGGGAGCAGAGGACAGAATCTCAGAGTGAGGGGAGATTCTGAGAGGATGTTTCCCCGTGTGGGAGAGTCTGGGCCCAGAGGGCAGAATCTCAGAGTGAGGGGAGATTCTGAGAGGATGTTTCCCCGTGTGGGAGAGTCTGGGACCAGAGGACAGAATCTCAGAGTGAGGGGAGATTCTGAGAGGATGTTTCCCCGTGTGGGAGAGTCTGGGAGCAGAGGGCAGAATCTCAGTGAGGGGAGATTCTGAGAGGATGTTTCCCCGTGTGGGAGAGTCTGGGCCCAGAGGACAGAATCTCAGTGAGGGGTGATTCTGAGAAGATGTTTCCCCGTGTGGGAGAGTCTGGGCCCAGAGGACAGAATCTCAGAGTGAGGGGAGATTCTGAGAGGATGTTTCCCAGTGTGGGAGAGTCTGGGAGCAGAGGACAGAATCTCAGAGTGAGGGGAGATTCTGAGAGGATGTTTCCCCGTGTGGGAGAGTCTGGGCCCAGAGGACAGAATCTCAGAGTGAGGGGAGATTCTGAGATGATGTTTCCCCGTGTGGGAGAGTCTGGGAGCAGAGGACAGAATCTCAGAGTGAGGGGAGATTCTGAGAGGATGTTTCCCCGTGTGGGAGAGTCTGGGACCAGAGGACAGAATCTCAGAGTGAGGGGAGATTCTGAGAGGATGTTTCCCCGTGTGGGAGAGTCTGGGCCCAGAGGGCAGAATCTCAGAGTGAGGGGAGATTCTGAGAGGATGTTTCCCCGTGTGGGAGAGTCTGGGCCCAGAGGGCAGAATCTCAGAGTGAGGGGAGATTCTGAGAGGATGTTTCCCCGTGTGGGAGAGTCTGGGCCCAGAGGACAGAATCTCAGAGTGAGGGGAGATTCTGAGAGGATGTTTCCCCGTGTGGGAGAGTCTGGGCCCAGAGGACAGAATCTCAGAGTGTGGGGAGATTCTGAGAGGATGTTTCCCCTGTGGGAGAGTCTGGGCCCAGAGGACAGAATCTCAGAGTGAGGGGAGATTCTGAGAGGATGTTTCCCCGTGTGGGAGAGTCTGGGCCCAGAGGGCAGAATCTCAGAGTGAGGGGAGATTCTGAGAGGATGTTTCCCCGTGTGGGAGAGTCTGGGCCCAGAGGGCAGAATCTCAGAGTGAGGGGAGATTCTGAGAGGATGTTTCCCCGTGTGGGAGAGTCTGGGAGCAGAGGGCAGAATCTCAGAGTGAGGGGAGATTCTGAGAGGATGTTTCCCCGTGTGGGAGAGTCTAGGCCCAGAGGGCAGAATCTCAGAGTGAGCGGAGATTCTGAGAGGATGTTTCCCCGTGTGGGAGAGTCTAGGCCCAGAGGGCAGAATCTCAGAGTGAGGGGAGATTCTGAGAGGATGTTTCCCCGTGTGGGAGAGTCTGGGCCCAGAGGGCAGAATCTCAGAGTGAGGGGAGATTCTGAGAGGATGTTTCCCCGTGTGGGAGAGTCTGGGAGCAGAGGGCAGAATCTCAGAGCGAGGGGAGATTCTGAGAGGATGTTTCCCCGTGTGGGAGAGTCTGGGCCCAGAGGGCAGAATCTCAGAATGAGGGGAGATTCTGAGAGGATGTTTCCCCGTGTGGGAGAGTCTGGGCCCAGAGGGCAGAATCTCAGAGTGAGGGGAGATTCTGAGAGGATGTTTCCCCGTGTGGGAGAGTCTGGGCCCAGAGGGCAGAATCTCAGAGTGAGGGGAGATTCTGAGAGGATGTTTCCCCGTGTGGGAGAGTCTGGGCCCAGAGGGCAGAATCTCAGAGTGAGGGGAGATTCTGAGAGGATGTTTCCCCGTGTGGGAGAGTCTGGGAGCAGAGGACAGAATCTCAGAGTGAGGGGAGATTCTGAGAGGATGTTTCCCCGTGTGGGAGAGTCTGGGCCCAGAGGACAGAATCTCAGAGTGAGGGGAGATTCTGAAAGGATGTTTCCCCGTGTGGGAGAGTCCGGGCCCAGAGGGCAGAATCTCAGAGTGAGGGGAGATTCTGAGAGGATGTTTCCCCATGTGGGAGAGTCTGGGCCCAGAGGGCAGAATCTCAGAGTGAGGGGGGATTCTGAGAGGATGTTTCCCCGTGTGGGAGAGTCTGGGCCCAGAGGACAGAATCTCAGAGTGAGGGGAGATGCTGAGAGGATGTTTCCCCGTGTGGGAGAGTCTGGGAGCAGAGGACAGAATCTCAGAGTGAGGGGAGATTCTGAGAGGATGTTTCCCCGTGTGGGAGAGTCTGGGAGCAGAGGGCAGAATCTCAGAGTGAGGGGAGATTCTGAGAGGATGTTTCCCCGTGTGGGAGAGTCTGGGCCCAGAGGACAGAATCTCAGAGTGAGGGGAGATTCTGAGAGGATGTTTCCCCGTGTGGGAGAGTCTGGGAGCAGAGGACAGAATCTCAGAGTGAGGGGTCGCCCATTTCACACAGAGATGACGAGGAATATCTTCTCTCGGAGGGGAGTGAGTGTGGAACTCTTCACCGCAGAGAGCTGTCGAGACTGAGCCGTTCAGTATGGTCCAGGCTGAGAGAGATTGTTAATCAGTGAGGGGGTCGAGGGTCACGGGGATAAGGCGGGAAAGTGGAGTTGAGGATTATCACAGCAGATCAGTCACAATCTCATCGAATGGGGGAGGGGACTGGATGGGCCGAATGGTCAGCTAGGGTCAGCAGAAGGTCAATAAGCCTGTGCAGGACGCGGCAGGACAGAGGGCATTAAGTGACCTCTCTGTGGGGTGTGCGAGAGGTCACCCTGTCTAACACCAAGAGGCAACCTGTGAATGGGCAGGTGTCAGACTTGCCATCATGGATCTGCACCTGTCGCCAACGCACAATGTTCCCATCAGGGTAAGCTGGCAAATCTCTGAACACGTCAACCCCACGTGTACAATTCATGTGAGCACGTCAGGTCTCAGTCCCCCTTCCCCTAGCCCGGTACATCTTTGGACCCTAAGGGACAATTTAACGCGGCCAATCCACCTAACCTGCACATCTTTGGACACTGAGGGACAATTTAACACGGCCAATCCACCTAACCTGCACATCTTTGGACACTGAGGGACAATTTAACACGGCCAATCCACCTAACCTGCACATCTTTGGACACAAAGGGACAATTTAACACGGCCAATCCACCTAACCTGTACATCTTTGGACACGAAGGGACAATTTAACACGGCCAATCCACCTAACCTGCACATCTTTGGACACTAAGGGACAATTTAACACGGCCAATCCACCTAACCTGTACATCTTTGGACACTGAGGGACAATTTAACACGGCCAATCCACCTAACCTGCACATCTTTGGACACGAAGGGACAATTTAACACGGCCAATCCACCTAACCTGCACATCTTTGGACACTAAGGGACAATTTAACACGGCCAATCCACCTAACCTGTACATCTTTGGACACTGAGGGACAATTTAACACGGCCAATCCACCTAACCTGTACATCTTTGGACACTAAGGGACAATTTAACACGGCCAATCCACCTAACCTGTACATCTTTGGACACTAAAGGACAATTTAACACGGCCAATCCACCTCACCTGTACATCTTTGGACACTGATGGACAATTTAACACGGCCAATCCACCTAACCTGTACATCTTTGGACACTGAGGGACAATTTAACACGGCCAATCCACCTAACCTGAACATCTTTGGACACTAAGGGACAATTTAGCACGGCCAATCCACCTAACCTGCACATCTTTGGACACTAAGGGACAATTTAGCACGGCCAATCCACCCGACCTGTACATCTTTGGACACTAAGGGACAATTTAACACGGCCAATCCACCTAACCTGCACATCTTTGGACACTGAGGGACAATTTAACACGGCCAATCCACCTAACCTGCACATCTTTGGACACTAAGGGACAATTTAGCACGGCCAATCCACCCGACCTGTACATCTTTGGACACTAAGGGACAATTTAACACGGCCAATCCACCTAACCTGTACATCTTTGGACACTGAGGGACAATTTAACACGGCCAATCCACCTAACCTGCACATCTTTGGACACTAAGGGACAATTTAACACGGCCAATCCACCTAACCTGCACATCTTCGGACACTAAGGGACAATTTAACACGGCCAATCCACTTAACCTGCACATCTTTGGACACTAAGGGACAATTTAACACGGCCAATCCACCTAACCTGTACATCTTTGGACACTAAGGGACAATTTAACACGGCCAATCCACCAAACCTGCACATCTTTGGACACTAAGGGACAATTTAACACGGCCAATCCACCTAACCTGCACATCTTTGGACACTAAGGGACAATTTAACACTGCCAATCCACCTAACCTGTACATCTTTGGACACTAAGGGACAATTTAACACGGCCAATCCACCTAACCTGCACATCTTTGGACACTAAGGGACAATTTAACGCGGCCAATCCACCTAACCTGCACATCTTTGGACACTAAGGGACAATTTAACACGGCCAATCCACCTAACCTGTACATCTTTGGACACGAAGGGACAATTTAACACGGCCAATCCACCTAACCTGTACATCTTTGGACACTAAGGGACAATTTAACACTGCCAATCCACCTAACCTGTACATCTTTGGACACTAAGGGACAATTTAACACGGCCAATCCACCTAACCTGTACATCTTTGGACACTAAGGGACAATTTAACACGGCCAATCCACCTAACCTGCACACCTTTGGACACTAAGGGACAATTTAACACGGCCAATCCACCTAACCTGTCCATCTTTGGACACTAAGGGACAATTTAACACGGCCAATCCACCAAACCTGCACATCTTTGGACACTAAGGGACAATTTAACACGGCCAATCCACCTAACCTGTACATCTTTGGACACTAAGGGACAATTTAACACGGTCAATCCACCTAACCTGCACATCTTTGGACACTAAGGGACAATTTAACACGGCCAATCCACCTAACCTGTACTTCTTTGGACACGAAGGGACAATTTAACACGGCCAATCCACCTAACCTGTACATCTTTGGACTGTGGGAGGAAACTGGAGCACCCGGAGGAAACCCACGCAGACACGGGGAGAACGTGCAGACTCCGCACAGACAGTGACCCAGTGGGGAATCAAACACTGATCCCTGGCGCTGTGAGGCAGCAGTGCTAACCACTGTGCTACCCTGCCGCCCCGGGTCCCTGGTCTGGCCCCATTTTTATTTATTCATTTTTGGGACATGGCTGGTCCAACATTTAGTGATTGCCCGTCCCTAATTGCCCTTCAGAAGATGGGGGTGAGCTGCCTTGTTGAACCGCTGCAGTACCTGAGGTGTAGGTACACCCACTGTGCTGTTAGGGAGGGAGTTCCAGGCTGTTGCCCCGGCGACAGTGAAGGAACGGCCGATATATTTCCCAGTCCGGGTGGGGAGTGACTCGGAGGGGAGCCTCCAGGTGGGGGGGGGGGGCGGTTCCCAGGTATCTGCTGCTCTTGTCCTTCTCGATGGAGGTGGGCGTGGGTTTGGAAGGTGCTGCCTGAGGAACCTCGGTGAGTTGCTGCAGGGCATCTTGTAGATGGGACACACGGCTGACACTGTGCGTCGGGGGGGGAGGGAGTGAATGTTTGTGGAAGGGGAGCGATCAAGCGGGGCTGCTTTGTCCTGGATGGTGTCGAGCTTCTCGAGTGTTGTTGGAGCTGCGCTCACCCAGGCAAGTGGAGAGTTTCCCTCACACTCCTGACTTGTGCCTTGTCGATGGGGGACAGGCTTTGGGGGGGGTCAGGAGGTGAGTTACTCTCCGCAGGATTCCCAGCCTCTGACCTGCCCTGGTAGCTACAGTATTAATGTGGCTGGGCCCAGTTCAGTTTCTGATCAATGGTAACCCCCAGGATGTGGATTGTGGGGGATTCAGCGACGGGAATGCTGTCGAACGTCAAGGGGGCGATGGTTCGATCCTCTCTTGTCGGAGACGGTCGTTGCCGGGCACGTGTGCGGTGTGAACGGAACTCGCCCCTTGTCAGCCCCGAGCCTGGATGTTGTCCGGGTCTCGCTGCATTTGGACAGGGACTGATTCACTATCTGAGGAGTCGCGAATGGTGCTGAGCATCGTGCGGTCGTCCGCAAACACCCCCACCTCTGACCTTCTGATGGAAGGGAGGTCGCTGATGGAGCAGCTGAAGATGGTCGGGGGCCGAGGACACGACCCTGAGGAACTCCCGCAGTGACGTCCTGGAGCTGAGAGGATCGACCTCCAACCCCCACAACCATCTTCCCCAGTGCCGGGTATGACTCCAACCAGCGGGGAGTTTTCCCTGATTCCCACTGACTCCAGTTTAGCTCGGGCTCCTTGATGTCACACTCGGTCAAATGCTGCCTCGATGTCGAGGGCAGTCACTCTCACCTCACCTCGGCATTCAGCTCTTTGTCCATGTTTGAACCGAGGCTGTAATGAGGTCAGGAGCTGAGTGACATAGAACATAGAACATGGAAAAATACAGCACAGAACAGGCCCTTCGGCCCACGATGTTGTGCCGAACCTTTGTCCTAGATTAATCATAGATTATCATTGAATTTACAGTGCAGAAGGAGGCCATTCGGCCCATCGAGTCTGCACCGGCTCTTGGAAAGAGCACCCTACCCAAGGTCAACACCTCCACCCTATCTCCATAACCCAGTAACCCCACCCAACACGAAGGGCAATTTTGGACACTAAGGCAATTTAGCAAGGCCAATCCACCTAACCTGCACATCTTTAGACTGTGGGAGGAAACCGGAGCACCCGGAGGAAACCCACGCACACACGGGGAGGACGGCAGACTCCGCACAGACAATGTCCCAAGCCGGGAATCGAACCTGGGACCCTGGAGCTGTGAAGCAATTGTGCTATCCACAATGCTACCGTGCTGCCCTTAAGAACAAATTAATCTACACTATATCATTCTACCGTAATCCCATGCCTCCTTACTTTCTGCAGAAGCCTACCATGGGGAACCTTATCAAATGCCTCACTAAAATCCATGTAAACTACATCCACTGCTGTACCTTCATCCACATGCTTGGTCACCTCCTCAAAGAATTCAATAAGACTTGTAAGGCAAGACCTACCCCTCACAAATCCGTGCTGACTATCCCTAATCAAGCAGTGTCTTTCCAGATGCTCAGAAATCCTATCCTTCAGTACCCTTTCCATTACTTTGCCTACCACCGAAGTAAGACTAACTGGCCTGTAATTCCCAGGGTTATCCCTAGTCCCTTTTTTGAACAGGGGCACGACATTCGCCACTCTCCAATCCCCTGGTACCACCCCTGTTGACAGTGAGGACGAAAAGATCATTGCCAACGGCTCTGCAATTTCATCTCTTGCTTCCCATAGAATCCTTGGATATATCCCGTCAGGCCCGGGGGACTTGTCTATCCTCAAGTTTTTCAAAATGCCCAACACATCTTCCTTCAACAAGTATTTCCTCGAGCTTACCAGTCTGTTTCACACTGTCCTCTCCAACAATATCGCCCCTCTCATTCATAAATACTGAAGAAAGGTACTCGTTAAGACCTCTCCTATCTCTTCAGACTCAATACACAATCTCCCGCTACTGTCCTTGATCGGACCTACCCTCGCTCTAGTCATTCTCATATTTCTCACAGATGTGTAAAAGGCCTTGGGGTTTTCCTTGATCCTACCCGCCAAAGATTGTTCATGCCCTCTCTTAGCTCTCCTAATCCCTTTCTTCAGTTCCCTCCTGGCTACCTTGTATCCCTCCAACGCCCTGTCTGAACCTTGTTTCCTCAGCCTTACATAAGTCTCCTTTTTCCTCTTAACAAGACATTCAACCTCTCTTGTCAACCATGGTTCCCTCACTCAACCATCTCTTCCCTGCCTGACAGGGACATACATATCAAGTACACGTAGTACCTGTTCCTTGAACAAGTTCCACATTTCACTTGTGTCCTTCCCTGACAGCCTATGTTCCCAACTTATGCACTTCAATTCTTGTCTGACAACATCGTATTTCCCCTTCCCCCAATTGTAAACCTTGCCCTGTTGCACGCACCTATCCCTCTCCATTACTAAAGTGAAAGTCACAGAATTGTGGTCACTATCTCCAAAATGCTCCCCCACTAACAAATCTATCACTTGCCCTGGTTCATTACCAAGTACCAAATCCAATATGGCCTCCCCTCTGGTCGGACAATCTACATACTGTGTTAGAAAAGCTTCCTGGACACACTGCGCAAACACCACCCCATCCAAACTATTGGATCTAAAGAGTTTCCACTCAATGTTTGGGAAGTTAAAGTCGCCCATGACTACTACCCTGTGACTTCTGCACCTTTCCAAAATCAGTTTCCCAATCTGTTCCTCCACATCTCTGCTACTATTGGGGGGCCTATAGAAAACTCCTAACAAGGTGACTGCTCCTTTCCTATTTCTGACTTCAACCCATACTACCTCAATAGGGTGATACTCCTCGAACTGCCTTTCTGCAGCTGTTATACTATCTCTAATTAATAATGCCACCCCCCCACCTCTTTTACCACCCTCCCTCATCTTATTGAAACATCTATAACCAGGGACCTCCAATAACCATTTCTGCCCCTCTTCTATCTAAGTTTCCGTGATGGCCACCACATCGTAGTCCCAAGTACCGATCCATGCCTTAAGTTCACCCACCTTATTCCTGATGCTTCTTGCGTTGAAGTATACACACTTCAACCCATCTCCGTGCCTGCAAGTACTCTCCTTTGTCAGTGTTCCCTTCCCCACTGCCTCATCACACGCTTTGGCGTCCTGAATATCGGCTACCTTAGTTGCTGGACTACAAATCCGGTTCCCATTCCCCTGCCAAATTAGTTTAAACCCTCCCGAAGAGTACTAGAAAACCTCCCTCCCAGGATATTGGTGCCCCTCGGGTTCAGATGCAACCCGTCCAGCTTGTGCAGGTCCCACCTTCCCCAGAATGTGCTCCAATTATCCAAATACCTGAAGCCCTCCCTCCTACACCATTCCTGCAGCCATGTGTTCAACTGCACTCTCTCCCTATTCCGAGCCTTGCTATCACGTGGCACCGGCAACAAACCAGAGATGACAACTCTGTCTGTCCTGGCTTTTAACTTCCAGCCTAACTCCCTAAACTGCGTTTTTCTAAGTTCTAGAGAGAGAGGGGGGGGGGGGGGGGGGGGCGGGCGGGGGGGTGGTGAGATCAAGGGGATCAATATCACAAAGGGCTGGCACGGGGCCGATGGGAGGAATGGCTGCCTCCTCTGCGGAGGCGGGAGTGAAACCGTCTTTGTAGGAGAGGGAAGAGAGACGTGCTCCGAGCAGACTGTCGGCCTCCGGGGAAACAATGTCCGATTCAGAATAAATCACGTGTTCGGTGAAAGGGAAACTTTGCATCAACAGCAGCAGAACCAGTTATTCAGCAGACCAGGAAGAGCTGCTACCTGGGCGGGAAACCCAACACTGAAAATACCAACCAAAACAACGACATTCCAGTGAGCACAAACTCATTCGTGTGTGAATCCAACACGTTACACACAGTATCAGAGCAAACACGCCCAGGACAGGTACAGCACGGGGTTAGATACAGAGTAAAGCTCCCTCTTCACTGTCCCCATCAAACACTCCCAGGACAGGTACAGCACGGGGTTAGATACAGAGTAAAGCTCCCTCTACACTGTCCCCATCAAACACTCCCATGACAAGTACAGCACGGGGTTAGACACAGAGTAAAGCTCCCTCTACACTGTCCCCATCAAACTCTCCCATGGCAGGTACAGCACAGGGTTAGATACAGAGTAAAGCTCCCTCTACACTGTCCCCATCAAACACTCCCAGGACAGGTACAGCACAGGGTTAGATAAAGATTAAAGCTCCCTCTACACTGTCCCCATCAAACACTCCTAGGGCAGGTACAGCACGGGGTTAGATACAGAATAAAGCTCCCTCTACACTGTCCCCATCAAACACTCCCAGGACAGGTACAGCACAGGGTTAGATACAGATTAAAGCTCCCTCTACACTGTCCCCATCAAACACTCCTAGGACAGGTACAGCACGGGATTAGATACAGATTAAAGCTCCCTCTACACTGTCCATCAAACACTCCCAGGACAGGTACAGCACGGGGTTAGACACAGAGTAAAGCTCCCTCTGCACTGTCCCCATCAAACACTCCCAGGGCAGGTACAGCACGGGGTTAGATACAGAATAAAGCTCCCTCTACACTGTCCCCATCAAACACTCCCAGGACAGGTACAGCACGGGGTTAGATACAGATTAAAGCTCCCTCTACACTGTCCCCATCAAACACTCCCAGGACAGGTACAGCACGGGGTTAGATACAGAGTAAAGCTCCCTCTACACTGTCCCCATCAAACACTCCCAGGACAGGTACAGCACCGTGTTAGACACAGAGTAAAGCTCCCTCTACACTGTCCCCATCAAACACTCCCAGGACAGGTACAGCACGGGGTTAGATACAGAGTAAAGCTCCCTCTACACTGTCCCCATCAACCACTCCCAGGACAGGCACAGCACGGGGTTAGACACAGAGTAAAGCTCCCTCTACACTGCCCTCATCAAACAAAGTGAGCTTTGGTCCTATAGAAAGTGCGTCTGGGGAATTGAAGATGGAAAATAAGGAGATGATAGATGAATTGAACAGACATTTTCCTCAGTCTTCACTACAGAGGACACAAGTAACTCAGAAATCATTGGGAATGGAAGAGGGGGTAGAACTCCGGAATGGTACAATCACCAGGAAAGTGGGAATGGAGAAATTGTTGAATCTACGGGATGACAAATCCCCGGTTCCTGATGCATTCATCGCAGAATTTTTTTTAATGTGGTTGATGAGATGGGTGTTGCAATGGTTTCAATTTTCCAAAATCCCCTAGATTCGGGAACGTTTCAGTGGATTGGATAATCACAAATGTAACCCGTTCAATCAAAGTGTTCCAGAAATCAGGAATTGACAGGCCAGCTAGTTTAACAGGACGCTGATATCAATTCAAGGTAATCGGGCAGAGTCAACATGGTTTTGTGAAAGGGAAATTGAATTTTAACAATTTATTGGAGTTCTTTGAAGGAACCTACGTTGTGGATAGAGGGGAACTGGGGGATGGGTAGGAAAGTAAATTGGGAAGGGGACATTAGGGGGTTACAAAGGGACACAGAGAGGTTCAGTGAGCGGGAAAAGATCTGGAAAACGGAGTTTAATGTGGGAAAGTGTCCATTTTGACAGGAAGAATAAAGAGAAGCTTATTGTTTAAATGGTGGGAGTTTACAGAACTCTGAGGTACAGAGGGATCTGGGGGTCCGAGTGCATGGATCACAAACGGCTGGAGTACAGGAGCAGCGAATCACTGGGAACTTTAACAATGTTATTGATTATTGGGAGGGGAATTGAACATAAAAGTCGGGAGGATGTGCTTCAGTTGTCCAGGACATTGGGGCGAGCACATCTGGAGTAGTGTGGACCGAATCCGTCTCCTTATTGAAGGAAAGATGTCAGTGTGTTGGAATCAGTTCCCGGAAGGTTTCCTGGCCAACACCTCATGAGGCTGTGGAATCAGAAACGTTGAATATTATTAAGGCAGCGCGGGACAGAATCCTGATTAACGAGGGGGGTGAAAGGTCACCGGGGTCGGCAGGATGTCGGGTCAAGGTTAAGATCAGATTGGTCATGCTGAATGGCGTAGCAGACTCGAAGGGGCCGTAGCCTACTCGTGATTACAGTTGGCCTGTTTGAAGGTGGCCGACTCTTCAGTTCGCTCCGTCGTCCCAAGACCTCGGTCGTCTTCCCAAGGTTGGGGGCCGGATTTTCCCGGGACTCTCGATTGGAATTTTACTGCTCTACCTTCCCAGAATGCCGTTGGCCTTTGCCGTGGTGACTGCTCACTTGTTGTGCCTTGGCCCAGTTTAGCTCAGTCAGGACAAATTTGAGGCCGTTTCCCGATTGGCTCCAATGATGTAACCACAGCCATCAGCAGTAAACACTCTGTCGCACGGCTCACATCTTTCACAACACGTATTTAAACACAGCGACTTCCTGGTGCTGAGACAGACTCGCGTGTGAATCCCAGGAATTCAAATCCGGATAGAACACCTTAATCACGACATCCTTAATCATTTATCTATACACCATCAAGTTATATTCCACATTCTACTGGCCCTCTGCAATGCAGCACTCCCTCAGTACTGACCCTCTGACAGTGCGGCACTCCCTCAGTACTGACCCTCTGACAGTGCAGCTCTCCCTCAGTACTGACCCTCTGACAGTGCAGCACTCCCACTGTACTGACCCTCTGACAGTGAGCACTCCCTCAGTACTGACCCTCTGACAGTGCGGCACTCCCTCAGTACTGACCCTCTGACAGTGCAGCACTCCCTCAGTACTGACCCTCTGACAGTGCAGCACTCCCTCAGTACTGACCCTCTGACAGTGCAGCTCTCCCTCAGTACTGACCCTCTGACAGTGCGGCACTCCCTCAGTACTGACCCTCTGACAGTGAGCACTCCCTCAGTACTGACCCTCTGACCGTGCGGCACTCCCTCAGTACTGACCCTCTGACAGTGCAGCACTCCCTCAGTACTGACCCTCTGACAGTGCGGCACTCCCCCAGTACTGACCCTCTGACAGTGCAGCACTCCCTCAGTATTGACCCTCTGACAGTGCGGCACTCCCTCAGTATTGACCCTCTGACAGTGTGTCACTCCCTCAGTACTGACCCTCTCACAGTGCGGCACTCCTTCAGTACTGACCCTCTGACAGTGCGGCACTCCCTCAGTACTGACCCTCTGACAGTGTGTCACTCCCTCAGTACTGACCCTCTCACAGTGCGGCACTCCTTCAGTACTGACCCTCTCACAGTGCGGCACTCCTTCAGTACTGACCCTCTGACAGTGCAGCACTCCCTCAGTACTGACACTCTGACAGTGCAGCACTCCCTCAGTATTGACCCTCTGACAGTGCGGCACTCTCTCAGTACTGACCCTCTGACAGTGTGTCACTCCCTCAGTACTGACCCTCTCACAGTGCGGCACTCCTTCAGTACTGACCCTCTGACAGTGCGGCACTCACTCAGTACTGACCCTCTGACAGTGCAGCACTCCCTCAGTACTGACCATCTGACAGTGCGGCACTCCCTCAGTACTGACCCTCTGACAGTGCGGTACTCCCTCAGTACTGGCCCTCTGACAGTGCAGCACTCCCTCAGTACTGACCCTCTGACAGTGCGGCACTCCCTCAGTACTGACCCTCTGACAGTGGGGCACTCCCTCAGTACTGACCCTCTGACAGTGCGGCACTCCCTCAGTACTGACCCTCTGACAGTGCAGCACTCCCTCAGTACTGTCACTGACAGTGCAGCACTCCCTCAGTACTGACCCTCTGACAGTGCAGCACTCCCTCAGTACTGACCCTCTGACAGTGCTGCACTCCCTCAGTACTGACCCTCTGACAGTGCGGCACTCCCTCAGTACTGACCCTCTGCCAGTGCTGCACTCCCTCAGTACTGACCCTCTGACAGTGCTGCACTCCCTCAGTACTGACGCTCTGACAGTGCGGCACTCCCTCAGCACTGACCCTCTGACAGTACAACACTCCCTCAGTACTGCCCCTCTGGCAGTGCGGCACTCCCTCAGTACTGACCCTCTGACAGTGCAGCACTCCCTCAGTACTGACCCTCTGACAGTGCAGCACTCCCTCAGTACTGACCCTCTGACAGTGGGGCGCTCCCTCAGTACTGGCACTCTGACAGTGCAGCACTCCCTCAGTACTGACCCTCTGACAGTGCGGCGCTCCCTCAGTACTGACCCTCTGACAGTGTGACACTCCCTCAGTACTGACCCTCTGACAGTGCGGCGCTCCCTCAGTACTGACCCTCTGACAGTGCAGCACTCCCTCAGTACTGACCCTCTGACAGTGCGGCACTCCCTCAGTACTGACCATCTGACAGTGCGGCACTCCCTCAGTACTGACCCTCTGACATTGCGGGGCTCCCTCAGTACTGACCCTCTGACAGTGCGGCACTCCCTCAGTACTGGCCCTCTGACAGTACGTCACTACCTCAGTACTGACTCTCTGACAGTGTGGCACTCCCTCAGTACTGACCCGCTGACAGTGCAGCACTCCCTCAGTACTGACCCTCTGACAGTGCAGCACTCCCTCAGTACTGACCCCCTGACAGTACGTCACAACCTCAGTATTGACCCTCTGACAGTGCGGCACTCCCTCAGTACTGACCATCTGACAGTGTGGCACTCCCTCAGTACTGACCCTCTGACTGTGCAGCACTCCCTCAGTACTGACCCTCTGACAGTGCGGCACTCCCTCAGTACTGACGCTCTGACAGTGCGGCACTCCCTCAGCACTGACCGTCTGACAGTGCGGCACTCCCACTGTACTGACCCTCTGACAGTGCGGCACTCCCTCAGTATTGACCCTCTGACAGTGCAGCACTCCCTCAGTACTGACCCTCTGACAGTGCAGCACTCCCTCAGTACTGACCCTCTGACAGTGCGGCGCTCCCTCAGTACTGACCCTCTGACAGTGCGGCGCTCCCTCAGTACTGACCCTCTGACAGTGCCGCACTCCCTCAGTACTGACCCTCTGACAGTGCGGCACTCCCTCAGTACTGACCCTTTGACAGTGCAGCACTCCCTCAGTACTGACCCTCTGACAGTGCAGCACTCCCTCAGTACTGACCCTCTGACAGTGCAGCACTCCCTCAGTACTGACCCTCTGACAGTGCAGCACTCCCTCAGTACTGACCCTCTGACAGTGCAGCACTCCCTCAGTACTGACCCTCTGACAGTGCAGCACTCCCTCAGTACTGACCCTCTGACAGTGCAGCACTCTCTCAGTACTGACCCTCTGACAGTCCGGCACTCCCTCAGTACTGACCCTCTGACAGTGCGGCACTCCCTCAGTACTGACCCTCTGACAGTGCATCACTCCCTCAGTACTGACCCACTGACAGTGCGGAACTGCCTCAGTACTGACCCTCTGACAGTGCGGCACTCCCTCAGTACTGACCCTCTGACAGTGCAGCACTCCCTCAGTTCTGACCCTCTGACAGTCCGGCACTCCCTCAGTTCTGACCCTCTGACAGTGCGGCACTCCCTCAGTACTGACCCTCTGACAGTGCAGCACTCCCTCAGTTCTGACCCTCTGACAGTCCGGCACTCCCTCAGTTCTGACCCTCTGACAGTCCGGCACTCCCTCAGTACTGACCCTCTGACAGTGCGGCACTCCCTCAGTACTGACCCTCTGACAGTGCAGCACTCCCTCAGTTCTGACCCTCTGACAGTGCGGCACTCCCTCAGTACTGACCCTCTGACAGTGCGGCACTCCCTCAGTACTGACCCTCTGACAGTCCGGCACTCCCTCAGTACTGACCCTCTGACAGTGCGGCACTCCCTCAGTACTGACCCTCTGACAGTGTAGCACTCCCTCAGTTCTGACCCTCTGACAGTCCGGCACTCCCTCAGTACTGACCCTCTGACAGTGACGCACTCCCTCAGTACTGACCCTCTGACTGTGCAGCACTCCCTCAGTACTGACCCTCTGACAGTGCGGCACTCCCTCAGTACTGACCCTCTGACAGTGCAGCACTCCCTCAGTACTGACCCTCTGACAGTGTAGCACTCCCTCAGTACTGACCCTCTGACAGTGCGGCACTCCCTCAGTACTGACACTCTGACAGTGCAGCGCTCCCTCAGTACTGACCCTCTGACAGTGCGGCACTCCCTCTGTACTGACCCTGTGACAGTGCGGCACTCCCTCAGTACTGACCCTCTGACAGTGCAGCACTCCCTCAGTACTGACACTCTGACAGTGCAGCGCTCCCTCAGTACTGACCCTCTGACAGTGCGGCACTCCCTCAGTACTGACACTCTGACAGTGCAGCGCTCCCTCAGTACTGACACTCTGACAGTGCAGCACTCCCTCAGTACTGACCCTCTGACAGTGCAGCACTCCCTCAGTACTGACACTCTGACAGTGCAGCACTCCCTCAGTACTGACACTCTGACAGTGCGGCACTCCCTCAGTCCTGACCCTCTGACAGTGCGGCACTCCCTCAGTACTGACACTCTGACAGTGCGGCACTCCCTCAGTACTGACCCTCTGACAGTGCAGCACTCCCTCAGTACTGACCCTCGCACAGTGCGACACTCCCTCAGTACTGACCCTCTGACTGTGCAGCACTCCCTCAGTACTGACCCTCTGACAGGCATTATGAAGTTGTGATTTCCGTGTCTGTAACTGCTGTGGTGTTTACAATCCTCGATTCCTGTCACTGAACTCCGAAAACGTAAGAGAATGAGGAAATTCTCTGAAGGGGAATTTCACTGAACTCTTTAATGACTCATTTCAATCCTGTCAAGATAAACAATTCCTGCAGAGTCAGTACTGAGGGAGTGCCGCACTGTCAGAGGGTCAGTGCTGAGGGAGTGCCGCACTGTCAGAGGGTCAGTACTGAGGGAGTGCTGCACAGTCAGAGGGTCAGTACTGAGGGAGTGCTGCACTGTCAGAGGGTCAGTACTGAGGGAGTGCTGCACTGTCAGAGGGTCAGTACTGAGGGAGTGCCGCACTGTCAGAGGGTCAGTACTGAGGGAGTGCCGCACTGTCAGAGGGTCAGTGCTGAGGGAGTGCCGCACTGTCAGAGGGTCAGTACTGAGGGAGTGCCGCACTGTCAGAGGGTCAGTGCTGAGGGAGTGCCGCACTGTCAGAGGGTCAGTACTGAGGGAGTGCCGCACTGTCAGAGGGTCAGTACTGAGGGAGTGCTGCACTGTCAGAGGGTCAGTACTGAGGGAGTGCTGCAATGTCAGAGGGTCAGTACTGAGGGAGTGCCGCACTGTCAGAGGGTCAGTGCTGAGGGAGTGCCGCACTGTCAGAGGATCAGTGCTGAGGGAGTGCCGCACTGTCAGAGAGTCAGTGCTGAGGGAGTGCCGCACTGTCAGAGGGTCAGTACTGAGGGAGTGCCGCACTGTCAGAGGGTCAGTACTGAGGGAGTGCTGCGCTGTCAGAGGGTCAGTGCTGAGGGAGTGCTGCACTGTCAGAGGGTCAGTACTGAGGGAGTGCCGCACTGTCAGAGGGTCAGTACTGAGGGAGTGCTGCGCTGTCAGAGGGTCAGTACTGAGGGAGTGCCGCACTGTCAGAGGGTCAGTGCTGAGGGAGTGCCGCACTGTCAGAGGGTCAGTACTGAGGGAGTGCCGCACTGTCAGAGGGTCAGTACTGAGGGAGTGCTGCACTGTCAGAGGGTCAGTACTGAGGGAGTGCTGCACTGTCAGAGGGTCAGTACTGAGGGAGTGCCGCACTGTCAGAGGGTCAGTGCTGAGGGAGTGCCGCACTGTCAGAGGATCAGTGCTGAGGGAGTGCCGCACTGTCAGAGGGTCAGTACTGAGGGAGTGCCGCACTGTCAGAGGGTCAGTGCTGAGGGAGTGCCGCACTGTCACAGAGTCAGTACTGAGGGAGTGCCGCACTGTCAGAGGGTCAGTACTGAGGGATTACTCACTGTCAGAGGGTCAGTGCTGAGGGAGTGCCGCACTGTCACAGAGTCAGTGCTGAGGGAGTGCCGCACTGTCAGAGGGTCAGTACTGAGGGAGTGCCGCACTGTCACAGGGTCAGTACTGAGGGAGTGCCGCACTGTCAGAGGGTCAGTGCTGAGGGAGTGCCGCACAGTCAGAGGATCAGTACTGAGGGAGTGCTGCACTGTCAGAGGGTCAGTGCTGAGGGAGTGCTGCACTGTCAGAGGGTCAGTGCTGAGGGAGTGCTGCACTGTCAGAGGGTCAGTACTGAGGGAGTGCTGCGCTGTCAGAGGGTCAGTACTGAGGGAGTGCCGCACTGTCAGAGGGTCAGTACTGAGGGAGTGCCGCACTGTCAGAGGGTCAGCACTGAGGGAGTGCCGCACTGTCAGAGGGTCAGTACTGAGGGAGTGCTGCACTGTCAGAGGGTCAGTACTGAGGGAGTGCTGCACTGTCAGAGGGTCAGTACTGAGGGAGTGCTGCACTGTCAGAGGGTCAGTACTGAGGGAGTGCTGCACTGTCAGAGGGTCAGTACTGAGGGAGAGCTGCACTGTCAGAGGGTCAGTACTGAGGGAGTGTTGCACTGTCAGAGGGTCAGTACTGAGGGAGTGCCGCACTGTCAGAGGGTCAGCACTGAGGGAGTGCCGCACTGTCAGAGGGTCAGTACTGAGGGAGTGCTGCACTGTCAGAGGGTCAGTACTGAGGGAGTGCTGCACTGTCAGAGGGTCAGTACTGAGGGAGTGCTGCACTGTCAGAGGGTCAGAACTGAGGGAGAGCTGCACTGTCAGAGGGTCAGTACTGAGGGAGTGCTGCACTGTCAGAGGGTCAGTACTGAGGGAGTGCCGCACTGTCAGAGGGTCAGTACTGAGGGAGTGCCGCACTGTCAGAGGGTCAGTACTGAGGGAGTGCCGCACTGTCAGAGGGTCAGTACTGAGGGAGTGCTGCACTGTCAGAGGGTCAGTACTGAGGGAGTGCTGCACTGTCAGAGGGTCAGTACTGAGGGAGTGCCGCACTGTCAGAGGGTCAGTGCTGAGGGAGTGCCGCACTGTCAGAGGATCAGTGCTGAGGGAGTGCCGCACTGTCAGAGGGTCAGTACTGAGGGAGTGCCGCACTGTCAGAGGGTCAGTGCTGAGGGAGTGCCGCACTGTCACAGAGTCAGTACTGAGGGAGTGCCGCACTGTCAGAGGGTCAGTACTGAGGGATTACTCACTGTCAGAGGGTCAGTGCTGAGGGAGTGCCGCACTGTCACAGAGTCAGTGCTGAGGGAGTGCCGCACTGTCAGAGGGTCAGTACTGAGGGAGTGCCGCGCTGTCAGAGGGTCAGTGCTGAGGGAGTGCCGCACAGTCAGAGGATCAGTACTGAGGGAGTGCTGCACTGTCAGAGGGTCAGTGCTGAGGGAGTGCTGCACTGTCAGAGGGTCAGTGCTGAGGGAGTGCTGCACTGTCAGAGGGTCAGTACTGAGGGAGTGCTGCGCTGTCAGAGGGTCAGTACTGAGGGAGTGCCGCACTGTCAGAGGGTCAGTACTGAGGGAGTGCCGCACTGTCAGAGGGTCAGCACTGAGGGAGTGCCGCACTGTCAGAGGGTCAGTACTGAGGGAGTGCTGCACTGTCAGAGGGTCAGTACTGAGGGAGTGCTGCACTGTCAGAGGGTCAGTACTGAGGGAGTGCTGCACTGTCAGAGGGTCAGTACTGAGGGAGTGCTGCACTGTCAGAGGGTCAGTACTGAGGGAGAGCTGCACTGTCAGAGGGTCAGTACTGAGGGAGTGTTGCACTGTCAGAGGGTCAGTACTGAGGGAGTGCCGCACTGTCAGAGGGTCAGCACTGAGGGAGTGCCGCACTGTCAGAGGGTCAGTACTGAGGGAGTGCTGCACTGTCAGAGGGTCAGTACTGAGGGAGTGCTGCACTGTCAGAGGGTCAGTACTGAGGGAGTGCTGCACTGTCAGAGGGTCAGTACTGAGGGAGTGCCGCACTGTCAGAGGGTCAGTACTGAGGGAGCGCCGCACTGTCAGAGGGTCAGTACTGAGGGAGTGCCGCACTGTCAGAGGGTCAGTACTGAGGGAGTGCTGCACTGTCAGAGGGTCAGTACTGAGGGAGTGCCGCACTGTCAGAGGGTCAGTACTGAGGGAGTGCCGCACTGTCAGAGGGTCAGTACTGAGGGAGTGCCGCACTGTCAGAGGGTCAGTACTGAGGGAGTGCCGCACTGTCAGAGGGTCAGTACGGAGGGAGTGCCGCACTGTCAGAGGGTCAGTACTGAGGGAGTGCCGCACTGTCAGAGGGTCAGTACGGAGGGAGTGCCGCACTGTCAGAGGGTCAGTACGGAGGGAGTGCCGCACTGTCAGAGGGTCAGTACGGAGGGAGTGCTGCACTGTCAGAGGGTCAGTACTGAGGGAGTGTCGCACTGTCAGAGGGTCAGTACTGAGGGAGTGCCGCACTGTCAGAGGGTCAGTACGGAGGGAGTGCTGCACTGTCAGAGGGTCAGTACTGAGGGAGTGTCGCACTGTCAGAGGGTCAGTACTGAGGGAGTGCCGCACTGTCAGAGGGTCAGTACGGAGGGAGTGCCGCACTGTCAGAGGGTCAGTACTGAGGGAGTGCCGCACTGTCAGAGGGTCAGTACGGAGGGAGTGCCGCACTGTCAGAGGGTCAGTACGGAGGGAGTGCCGCACTGTCAGAGGGTCAGTACTGAGGGAGTGCCGCACTGTCAGAGGGTCAGTACGGAGGGAGTGCCGCACTGTCAGAGGGTCAGGACTGAGGGAGTGCTGCACTGTCAGAGGGTCAGTACTGAGGGAGTGCTGCACTGTCAGATGGTCAGTACTGAGGGAGTGCCGCACTATCAGAGGGTCCGTACTGAGGGAGTGCCGCACTGTCAGAGTGTCAGTACTGAGGGAGTGCTGCACTGTCAGAGGGTCAATACTGAGGGAGTGCCGCACTGTCAGAGTGTCAGTACTGAGGGAGTGCTGCACTGTCAGAGGGTCAGTACTGAGGGAGTGCCGTACTGTCAGAGGGTCAGTACTGAGGGAGTGCTGCACTGTCAGAGGGTCAGTACTGAGGGAGTGCTGCACTGTCAGAGTGTCAGTACTGAGGGAGTGCCGCACTGTCAGAGGGTCAGTACTGAGGGAGTGCTGCACTGTCAGAGGGTCAGTACTGAGGGAGTGCTGCACTGTCAGAGGGTCAGTACTGAGGGAGTGCCGCACTGTCAGAGGGTCAGTACTGAGGGAGTGTTGCACTGTCAGAGCGTCAATACTGAGGGAGTGCTGCACTGTCAGAGGGTCAGTACTGAGGGAGTGCCACACTGTCAGAGGGTCAGTACTGAGGGAGTGCTGCACTGTCAGAGGGTCAGTACTGAGGGAGTGCCGCACTGTCAGAGGGTCAGTACTGAGGGAGTGCCGCACTGTCAGAGGGTCAGTACTGAGGGAGTGTTGCACTGTCAGAGGGTCAGTATTGAGGGAGTGCCGCACTGTCAGAGGGTCAGTACTGAGGGAGTGCCGCTCTGTCAGAGGGTCAGTACTGAGGGAGTGTTGCACTGTCAGAGGGTCAGTACTGAGGGAGTGCCGCACTGTCAGAGGGTCAGTACTGAGGGAGTGTTGCACTGTCAGAGGGTCAGTACTAAGGGAGTGACGCACTGTCACTGGGTCAGTAGTGAGGGAGTGCCGCACTGTCAGAGGGTCAGTACTGAGGGAGTGACGCACTGTCACTGGGTCAGTACTGAGGGAGTGCTGCACTGTCAGAGGGTCAGTACTGAGGGAGTGCCGCACTGTCAGCGGGTAAGTACTGAGGGAGTGCTGCGCTGTCAGAGTGTCAGTACTGAGGGAGTGCCGCACTGTCAGAGCGTCAGTACTGAGGGAGTGCTGCACTGTCAGAGGGTCAGTACGGAGGGAGTGCCGTGCTGTCAGAGGGTCAGTACTGAGGGAGTGCTGCACTGTCAGTGGGTCAGTACTGAGGGAGTGTTGCACTGTCAGAGGGTCAGTACTGAGGGAGTGACCCACTGTCAGAGGGTCAGTACTGAGGGAGTGCAACACTGTCAGAGGGTCAGTACTGAGGGAGTGGGTCACTGTCACAGGGCCAGTACTGAGGGAGTGCCGCACTGTCAGAGGGTTAGTACTGAGGGAGCGCCGCACTGTCAGAGGGTCAGTACTGAGGGAGTGCCGCACTGTCAGAGAGTCCGTACTGAGGGAGTGCTGCACTGTCAGAGGGTCAGTACTGAGGGAGTGCCGCACTGTCAGAGGGTCAGTACTGAGGGAGTGCCGCACTGTCAGAGGGTCAGTACTGAGGGAGTGCCGCACTGTCAAAGGGTCAGTACTGAGGGAGTGTTGCACTGTCAGAGGGGCAGGACTGAGGGAGTGCTCCACTGTCAGAGGGTCAGTACTGAGGGAGAGCTGCACTGTCTGAGGGTCAGTACTGAGGGAGTGCCGCACTGTCAGAGTGTCAGGACTGTGGGAGTGCCGCACTGTCAGAGTGTCAGGACTGAGGGAGTGCTGCACTGTCAGAGGGTCAGTACTGAGGGAGTGCTGCTCTGTCAGAGGGTCAGTACTGAGGGAGTGCTGCACTGTCAGAGGGTCAGTACTGAGGGAGTGCCCCACTGCCAGAGGGTCAGTACTGAGGGAGTGCTGCACTATCAGAGGATTAGTACTGAGGGAGAGCCGCACTGTCAGAGGGTCAGTACTGAGGGAGTGCCGCACTGTCAGAGGGTCAGTACTGAGGGAGTGCCGCACTGTCAGAGGGTCAGTACTGAGGGAGTGCTGCACAGTCAGAGGGTCAATACTGAGGGAGTGCTGCACTGTCAGAGTGTCAGTACTGAGGGAGTGCTGCACTGTCAGAGGGTCAGTACTGAGGGAGTGCCGCACTGTCAGAGGGTCAGTACTGAGGGAGTGTTGCACTGCCAGAGGGTCAGTACTGAGGGAGTGCCGCACTGTCAGAGGGTCAGTACTGAGGGACTGTTGCACTGTCTGAGGGTCAGTACTGAGGGAGTGCTGCACTGTCAGAGGGTCAGTACTGAGGGAGTGCCCCACTGCCAGAGGGTCAGTACTGAGGGAGTGCTGCAATGTCAGGGGATTAGTACTGAGGGAGAGCTGCACTGTCAGAGGGTCAGTACTGAAGGGAGTGCTGCACTGTCAGAGGGTCAGTACTGAGGGAGTGCTGCACTGTCAGAGGATCAGTACTGAGGGAGTGCTGCACTGTCAGAGGGTCAGTACTGAGGGAGTGCTGCACTGTCAAGAGGGTCAGTACTGAGGGAGTGCTGCACTGTCAGAGGGTCAGTACTGAGGGAGTGCTGCACTGTCAGAGGGTCTGTACTGAGGGAGTGCTGCACTGTCAGAGGATCAGTACTGAGGGCGTGCTGCACTGTCAGAGGGTCAGTACTGAGGGAGTGCTGTACTGTCAAGAGGGTCAGTACCGAGGGAGTGCTGCACTGTCAGAGGGTCAGTACTGAGGGAGTGCTGCACTGTCAAAGGGTCAGTACTGAGGGAGTGCTGCACTGTCAGAGGGTCAGTACTGAGGGAGTGCTGCACTGTCAGAGGGTCAGTACTGAGGGGGTGCTGCACTGTCAGAGGGTCAGTACTGAGGGAGTGCTGCACTGTCAGAGGGTCAGTACTGAGGGAGTCCTGCACTGTCAGAGGGTCAGTACTGAGGGAGTGCCGCACTGTCAGAGGGTCAGTACTGAGGGAGTGCTGCACTGTCAGAGGGTCAGTACTGAGAGAGTGCCGCACTGTCAGAGGGTCAGTACTGAGGGAGTGCTGCACTGTCAGAGGGTCAGTACTGAGGGAGTGCCGCACTGTCAGAGGGTCAGTACTGAGGGAGCGCCGCACTGTCAGAGGGTCAGTACTGACGGAGTGCCGCACTGTCAGAGGGTCAGTACTGAGGGAGTGCCGCACTGTCAGAGGGTCAGTACTGAGGAAGTGCCGCACTGTCAGAGGGTCAGTACTGAGGGAGTGCCGAACTGTCAGAGGGTCAGTACTGAGGGAGTGTTGCACTGTCAGAGGGTCAGTACTGAGGGAGTGCTGCACTGTCAGAGGGTCAGTACTGAGGGAGTACCGCACTGTCAGAGGGTCAGAACTGAGGGAGAGCTGCACTGTCAGATGGTCAGAACTGAGGGAGAGCTGCACTGTCGGAGGGTCAGTACTGAGGGAGTGCCGCACTGTCAGAGATTCAGTACCGAGGGAGTGCCGCACTGTCAGAGGGTCAGTACAGAGGGCGTGCCGCACTGTCAGGGGGTCAGTACTGAGGGAGTGCCGCACTGTCAGAGGGTCAGTACTGAGGGAGTGCTGCACTGTCAGAGGGTCAGTACTGAGGGAGTGCTGCACTGTCAGAGGGTCAGTACTGAGAGAGTGCCGCACTGTCAGAGGGTCAGTACTGAGGGAGTGCCGCACTGTCAGAGGGTCAGTACTGAGAGGGTGCTGCACTGTCAGAGGATCAGTGCTGAGGGAGTGCTGCACTGTCAGAGGGTCAGTACTGAGGGAGTGCTGCACTGTCAGAGGGTCAGTACTGAGAGAGTGCCGCACTGTCAGAGGGTCAGTACTGAGGGAGTGCCGCACTGTCAGAGGGTCAGTACGGAGGGAGTGCCGCACTGTCAGAGGGTCAGTACTGAGGGAGTGCCGCACTGTCAGAGGGTCAGTACGGAGGGAGTGCCGCACTGTCAGAGGGTCAGTACGGAGGGAGTGCCGCACTGTCAGAGGGTCAGTACTGAGGGAGTGCCGCACTGTCAGAGGGTCAGTACGGAGGGAGTGCTGCACTGTCAGAGGGTCAGTACTGAGGGAGTGTCGCACTGTCAGAGGGTCAGTACTGAGGGAGTGCCGCACTGTCAGAGGGTCAGTACGGAGGGAGTGCCGCACTGTCAGAGGGTCAGTACTGAGGGAGTGCCGCACTGTCAGAGGGTCAGTACGGAGGGAGTGCCGCACTGTCAGAGGGTCAGTACGGAGGGAGTGCCGCACTGTCAGAGGGTCAGTACTGAGGGAGTGCCGCACTGTCAGAGGGTCAGTACGGAGGGAGTGCCGCACTGTCAGAGGGTCAGTACTGAGGGAGTGCCGCACTGTCAGAGGGTCAGTACTGAGGGAGTGCCGCACTGTCAGAGGGTCAGTACTGAGGGAGTGCTGCACTGTCAGAGGGTCAGTACTGAGGGAGCGCAGCACTGTCAGAGGGTCAGTACTGAGGGAGTGCCGCACTGTCAGAGGGTCAGTACTGAGGGAGTGCTGCACTGTCAGAGGGTCAGTACTGAGGGAGTGCCGCACTGTCAGAGGGTCAGTACTGAGGGAGTGCCGCACTGTCAGAGGGTCAGTACTGAGGGAGTGCCGCACTGTCAGAGGGTCAGTACTGAGGGAGTGCCGCACTGTCAGAGGGTCAGTACTGAGGGAGTGCTGCACTGTCAGAGGGTCAGTACTGAGGGAGTGCCGCACTGTCAGAGGGTCAGTACTGAGGGAGTGCCGCACTGTCAGAGGGTCAGTACTGAGGGAGTGCTGCACTGTCAGAGGGTCAGAACGGAGGGAGTGCCGCACTGTCAGAGGGTCAGTACTGAGGGAGTGCTGCACTGTCAGAGGGTCAGTACTGAGGGAGTGCTGCACTGTCAGAGGGTCAGTACTGAGGGAGTGCTGCACTGTCAGAGGGTCAGTACTGAGGGAGTGCTGCACTGTCAGAGGGTCAGTACTGAGGGAGTGCTGCACTGTCAGAGGGTCAGTACTGAGGGAGTGCCGCACTGTCAGAGGGTCTGTACTGAGGGAGTGCTGCACTGTCAGAGGGTCAGTACGGAGGGAGTGCCGCACTGTCAGAGGGTCAGTACTGAGGGAGCACCGTACTGTCAGAGGGTCAGTACTGAGGGAGTGCCGTACTGTCAGAGGGTCAGTACTGAGAGAGTGCCGCACTGTCAGGGGGTCAGTACTGAGGGAGTGCCGCACTGTCAGAGGGTCAGTACTGAGGGAGTGCCGCACTGTCAGAGGGTCAGTACTGAGGGAGTGCTGCACTGTCAGAGGGTCAGTACTGAGGGAGTGCCGCACTGTCAGAGGGTCAGTACTGAGGGAGTGCCGCACTGTCAGAGGGTCAGTACTGAGGGAGTGCCGCACTGTCAGAGGGACAGTACTGAGGGAGTGCCGCACTGTCAGAGGGTCAGGACTGAGGGAGTGCCGCACTGTCAGAGGGTCAGTACTGAGGGAGTGCCGCACTGTCAGAGGGTCAGTACGGAGGGAGTGCCGCACTGTCAGAGGGTCAGTACTGAGGGAGTGCCGCACTGTCAGAGGGTCAGTACGGAGGGAGTGCCGCACTGTCAGAGGGTCAGTACGGAGGGAGTGCCGCACTGTCAGAGGGTCAGTACTGAGGGAGTGCCGCACTGTCAGAGGGTCAGTACTGAGGGAGTGCCGCACTGTCAGAGCGTCAGTACTGAGGGAGTGCTGCACTGTCAGAGGGTCAGTACTGAGAGAGTGCTGCACTGTCAGAGGGTCAGTACTGAGGGAGTGACGCACTGTCAGAGGGTCAGTACAGAGGGAGTTCTGCACTGTCAGAGGGTCAGTACTAAGGGAGTGCCGCACTGTCAGCGGGTAAGTACTGAGGGAGTGCTGCGCTGTCAGAGTGTCAGTACTGAGGGAGTGCCGCACTGTCAGAGCGTCAGTACTGAGGGAGTGCTGCACTGTCAGAGGGTCAGTACGGAGGGAGTGCCGTGCTGTCAGAGGGTCAGTACTGAGGGAGTGCTGCACTGTCAGTGGGTCAGTACTGAGCGAGTGTTGCACTGTCAGAGGGTCAGTACTGAGGGAGTGACCCACTGTCAGAGGGTCAGTACTGAGGGAGTGCAACACTGTCAGAGGGTCAGTACTGAGGGAGTGGGTCACTGTCACAGGGCCAGTACTGAGGGAGTGCCGCACTGTCAGAGGGTTAGTACTGAGGGAGCGCCGCACTGTCAGAGGGTCAGTACTGAGGGAGTGCCGCACTGTCAGAGAGTCTGTACTGAGGGAGTGCTGCACTGTCAGAGGATCAGTACTGAGGGCGTGCTGCACTGTCAGAGGGTCAGTACTGAGGGAGTGCTGTACTGTCAAGAGGGTCAGTACCGAGGGAGTGCTGCACTGTCAGAGGGTCAGTACTGAGGGAGTGCTGCACTGTCAAAGGGTCAGTACTGAGGGAGTGCTGCACTGTCAGAGGGTCAGTACTGAGGGAATGCTGCACTGTCAGAGGGTCAGTACTGAGGGGGTGCTGCACTGTCAGAGGGTCAGTACTGAGGGAGTGCTGCACTGTCAGAGGGTCAGTACTGAGGGAGTCCTGCACTGTCAGAGGGTCAGTACTGAGGGAGTGCCGCACTGTCAGAGGGTCAGTACTGAGGGAGTGCTGCACTGTCAGAGGGTCAGTACTGAGAGAGTGCCGCACTGTCAGAGGGTCAGTACTGAGGGAGTGCTGCACTGTCAGAGGGTCAGTACTGAGAGAGTGCCGCACTGTCAGAGGGTCAGTACTGAGGGAGTGCCGCACTGTCAGAGGGTCAGTACTGAGGGAGCGCCGCACTGTCAGAGGGTCAGTACTGACGGAGTGCCGCACTATCAGAGGGTCAGTACTGAGGGAGTGCCGCACTGTCAGAGGGTCAGTACTGAGGAAGTGCCGCACTGTCAGAGGGTCAGTACTGAGGGAGTGCCGAACTGTCAGAGGGTCAGTACTGAGGGAGTGTTGCACTGTCAGAGGGTCAGTACTGAGGGAGTGCTGCACTGTCAGAGGGTCAGTACTGAGGGAGTACCGCACTGTCAGAGGGTCAGAACTGAGGGAGAGCTGCACTGTCGGAGGGTCAGTACTGAGGGAGTGCTGCACTGTCAGAGGGTCAGTACTGAGGGAGTACCGCACTGTCAGATGGTCAGAACTGAGGGAGAGCTGCACTGTCGGAGGGTCAGTACTGAGGGAGTGCCGCACTGTCAGAGATTCAGTACCGAGGGAGTGCCGCACTGTCAGAGGGTCAGTACAGAGGGCGTGCCGCACTGTCAGGGGGTCAGTACTGAGGGAGTGCCGCACTGTCAGAGGGTCAGTACTGAGGGAGTGCTGCACTGTCAGAGGGTCAGTACTCAGGGAGTGCTGCACTGTCAGAGGGTCAGTACTGAGAGAGTGCCGCACTGTCAGAGGGTCAGTACTGAGGGAGTGCCGCACTGTCAGAGGGTCAGTACTGAGAGGGTGCTGCACTGTCAGAGGATCAGTGCTGAGGGAGTGCTGCACTGTCAGAGGGTCAGTACTGAGGGAGTGCTGCACTGTCAGAGGGTCAGTACTGAGAGAGTGCCGCACTGTCAGAGGGTCAGTACTGAGGGAGTGCCGCACTGTCAGAGGGTCAGTACTGAGGGAGTGCCGCACTGTCAGAGGGTCAGTACTGAGGGAGTGCCGCACTGTCAGAGGGTCAGTACTGAGGGAGTGCTGCACTGTCAGAGGGTCAGGAGTGAGGGAGTGCTGCACTGTCAGAGGGTCAGTACTGAGGGAGTGCCGCACTGTCAGAGGGTCCGTACTGAGGGAGTGCCGCACTGTCAGAGTGTCAGTACTGAGGGAGTGCTGCACTGTCAGAGGGTCAGTACTGAGGGAGTGCCGCACTGTCAGAGTGTCTGTACTGAGGGAGTGCTGCACTGTCAGAGGGTCAGTACTGAGGGAGTGCCGTACTGTCAGAGGGTCAGTACTGAGGGAGTGCTGCACTGTCAGAGGGTCAGTACTGAGGGAGTGCCGTACTGTCAGAGGGTCAGTACTGAGGGAGAGCTGCACTGTCAGAGGGTCAGTACAGAGGGAGTGCTGCACTGTCAGAGTGTCAGCACTGAGGGAGTGCCGCACTGTCAGAGGGTCAGTACTGAGGGAGTGCTGCACTGTCAGAGGGTCAGTACTGAGGGAGTGCCGCACTGTCAGAGGGTCAGTACTGAGGGAGTGTTGCACTGTCAGAGCGTCAATACTGAGGGAGTGCTGCACTGTCAGAGGGTCAGTACTGAGGGAGTGCCCCACTTTCAGAGGGTCAGTACTGAGGGAGTGCTGCACTGTCAGAGGGTCAGTACTGAGGGAGTGCCGCACTGTCAGAGGGTCAGTACTGAGGGAGTGCCGCACTGTCAGAGGGTCAGTACTGAGCGAGTGTTGCACTGTCAGAGGGTCAGTATTGAGGGAGTGCCGCACTGTCAGAGGTTCAGTACTAAGGGAGTGACGCACTGTCACTGGGTCAGTAGTGAGGGAGTGCCGCACTGTCAGAGGGTCAGTACTGAGGGAGTGCTGCACTGTCAGAGGGTCAGTAATGAGGGAGTGCGGCATTGTCAGAGGGTCAGTACTGAGGGAGTGCTGCACTGTCAGAGGGTCAGTACTGAGGGAGCCCCGCACTGTCAGAGGGTCAGTACTGAGGGAGTGCCGCACTGTCAGAGAGTCCGTACTGAGGGAGTGCTGCACTGTCAGAGGGTCAGTACTGAGGGAGTGCCGCACTGTCAGAGGGTCAGTACTGAGGGAGTGCTGCATTGTCAGAGGGTCAGTACTGAGGGAGTGCTGCACTGTCAGAGGGTCAGTACTGAGGGAGTGCCGCACTGTCAGAGGGTCAGTACTGAGGGAGTGCCGCACAGTCAGAGGGTCAGTACTGAGGGAGTGTTGCACTGTCAGAGGGTCAGTACTGAGGGAGTGCCGCACTGTCAGAGGGTCAGTACTATGGGAGTGCCGCACTGTCACAGGGTCAGTAGTGAGGGAGTGCCTCACTGTCAGAGGGTCAGTACTGAGGGAGTGCTGCACTGTCAGAGGTTCAGTACTGAGGGAGTGCTGCACTGTCAGAGGGTCAGTACTGAGGAAGTGCTGCACTGTCAAGAGGGTCAGTACTGAGGGAGTGCTGCACTGTCAGAGGGTCAGTACTGAGGGAGTGCTGCACTGTCAGAGGGTCAGTACCGAGGGAGTGCCGCACTGTCAGAGGGTTCGTACAGAGGGCGTGCCGCACTGTCAGGGGGTCAGTACTGAGGGAGTGCCGCACTGTCAGAGGGTCAGTACTGAGGGAGTTCCGCACTGTCAGAGGGTCAGTACTGAGGGAGTGCTGCACTGTCAGAGGGTCAGTACTGAGGGAGTGCTGCACTGTCAGAGGGTCAGTACTGAGAGAGTGCCGCACTGTCAGAGGGTCGGTACTGAGGGAGTGCCGCACTGTCAGAGGGTCAGTACTGAGAGGGTGCTGCACTGTCAGAGGATCAGTACTGAGGGAGTGCTGCACTGTCAGAGGGTCAGTACTGAGGGAGTGCTGCACTGTCAGAGGGTCAGTACTGAGAGAGTGCCGCACTGTCAGAGGGTCAGTACTGAGGGAGTGCCGCACTGTCAGAGGGTCAGAACTGAGGGAGTGCCGCACTGTCAGAGGGTCAGTACTGAGGGAGTGCCGCACTGTCAGAGGGTCAGGACTGAGGGAGTGCTGCACTGTCAGAGGGTCAGTACTGAGGGAGTGCTGCACTGTCAGAGGGTCAGTACTGAGGGAGTGCCGCACTATCAGAGGGTCCGTACTGAGGGAGTGCCGCACTGTCAGAGTGTCAGTACTGAGGGAGTGCTGCACTGTCAGAGGGTCAATACTGAGGGAGTGCCGCACTGTCAGAGTGTCAGTACTGAGGGAGTGCTGCACTGTCAGAGGGTCAGTACTG
This sequence comes from Scyliorhinus torazame, assembly GCF_047496885.1. NCBI lineage: Eukaryota > Metazoa > Chordata > Chondrichthyes > Carcharhiniformes > Scyliorhinidae > Scyliorhinus > Scyliorhinus torazame. Next base: position 7,820,964 of record NC_092710.1, on the reverse strand, counting down.
AGGGAGTGCCGTACTGTCAGAGGGTCAGTACTGAGGGAGTGCTGCACTGTCAGAGGGTCAGTACTGAGGGAGTGCTGCACTGTCAGAGTGTCAGTACTGAGGGAGTGCCGCACTGTCAGAGGGTCAGTACTGAGGGAGTGCTGCACTGTCAGAGGGTCAGTACTGAGGGAGTGCTGCACTGTCAGAGGGTCAGTACTGAGGGAGTGCCGCACTGTCAGAGGGTCAGTACTGAGGGAGTGTTGCACTGTCAGAGCGTCAATACTGAGGGAGTGCTGCACTGTCAGAGGGTCAGTACTGAGGGAGTGCCACACTGTCAGAGGGTCAGTACTGAGGGAGTGCTGCACTGTCAGAGGGTCAGTACTGAGGGAGTGCAGCACTGTCAGAGGGTCAGTACTGAGGGAGTGCCGCACTGTCAGAGGGTCAGTACTGAGGGAGTGTTGCACTGTCAGAGGGTCAGTATTGAGGGAGTGCCGCACTGTCAGAGGGTCAGTACTGAGGGAGTGCCGCTCTGTCAGAGGGTCAGTACTGAGGGAGTGTTGCACTGTCAGAGGGTCAGTACTGAGGGAGTGCCGCACTGTCAGAGGGTCAGTACTGAGGGAGTGTTGCACTGTCAGAGGGTCAGTACTAAGGGAGTGACGCACTGTCACTGGGTCAGTAGTGAGGGAGTGCCGCACTGTCAGAGGGTCAGTACTGAGGGAGTGACGCACTGTCACTGGGTCAGTACTGAGGGAGTGCTGCACTGTCAGAGGGTCAGTACTAAGGGAGTGCGGCATTGTCAGAGGGTCAGTACTGAGGGAGTGCCGCACTGTCAGAGGGTCAGTACTGAGGGAGTGCTGCACTGTCAGAGGGTCAGTACTGAGGGAGTGCCGCACTGTCAGAGGGTCAGTACTGAGGGAGTGCCGCACTGTCAGAGAGTCCGTACTGAGGGAGTGCTGCACTGTCAGAGGGTCAGTACTGAGGGAGTGCCGCACTGTCAGAGGGTCAGTACTGAGGGAGTGCCGCACTGTCAGAAGGTCAGTACTGAGGGAGTGCCGCACTGTCAGAGGGTCAGTACTGAGGGAGTGCTGCACAGTCAGAAGGTCAGTACTGAGGGAGTGCCGCACTGTCAGAGGGTCAGTACTGAGGGAGTGCTGCACTGTCAGAGGGTCAGTACTGAAAGAGTGCGGCACTGTCAGAGGGTTAGTACTGAGGGAGCGCCGCACTGTCAGAGGGTCAGTACTGAGGGAGCGCCGCACTGTCAGAGGGTCAGTACTGAGGGAGTGCCGCACTGTCAGAGAGTCCGTACTGAGGGAGTGCCGCACTGTCAGAGGGTCAGTACTGAGGGAGTGCCGCACTGTCAGAGGGTCAGTACTGAGGGAGTGCCGCACTGTCAGAGAGTCCGTACTGAGGGATTGCCGCACTGTCAGAGGGTCAGTACTGAGGGAGTGCTGCACTGTCAGAGGGTCAGTACTGAGGGAGTGCCGCACTGTCAGAGGGTCAGTACTGAGGGAGTGCCGCACTGTCAGAGGGTCAGTACTGAGGGAGTGCCGCACAGTCAGAGGGTCAGTACTGAGGGAGTGTTGCACTGTCAGAGGGTCAGGACTGAGGGAGTGCTGCACTGTCAGAGGGTCAGTACTGAGGGAGAGTGGCACTGTCAGAGGGTCAGTACTGAGGGAGTGCCGCACTGTCAGAGTGTCAGGACTGAGGGAGCGCTGCACTGTCAGAGGATCAGTACTGAGGGAGTGCTGCTCTGTCAGAGGGTCAGTACTGAGGGAGTGCTGCACTGTCAGAGGATCAGTACTGAGGGAGTGCTGCTCTGTCAGAGGGTCAGTACTGAGGGAGTACTGCACTGTCAGAGGGTCAGTACTGAGGGAGTGCTGCACTGTCAGAGGGTCAGTACTGAGGGAGTGCCGCACTGTCAGAGGGTCAGTACTGAGGGAGTGCCGCACTGTCAGAGGGTCAGTACTGAGGGAGTGTTGCACTGTCAGATGGTCAGTACTGAGGGAGTGCCGCACTGTCAGAGGGTCAGTACTATGGGAGTGCCGCACTGTCACAGGGTCAGTAGTGAGGGAGTGCCTCACTGTCAGAGGGTCAGTACTGAGGGAGTGCTGCACTGTCAGAGGGTCAGAACTGAGGGAGTGCTGCACTGTCAGAGGGTCAGAACTGAGGGAGTGCCGCACTGTCACAGATTCAGTACTGAGGGAGTGCCGCACTGTCAGAGGGTCAGTACTGAGGGCGTGCCGCACTGTCAGGGGGTCAGTACTGAGCGAGAGCCGCACTGTCAGAGGGTCAGTACTGAGGGAGTGCTGCAATGTCAGAGGGTCAGTACTGAGGGAATGCTGCACTGTCAGAGGTTCAGTACTGAGGGAGTGCTGCACTGTCAGAGGGTCAGTACTGAGGGAGTGCCGCACTGTCAGAGGGTCAGTACTGAGGGAGTGTTGCACTGTCAGAGGGTCAGTACTGAGGGAGCGCTGCACTGTCAGAGGGTCAGTACTGAGGGAGTGCCGCACTGTCAGAGGGTCAGTACTGAGGGAGTGCCCCACTGCCAGAGGGTCAGTACTGAGGGAGTGCTGCACTGTCAGAGGATTAGTACTGAGGGAGAGCTCCACTGTCAGAGGGTCAGTACTGAGGGAGTGCTGCACTGTCAGAGGGTCAGTACTGAGGGAGTGCTGCACTGTCAGAGGGTCAGTACTGAGGGAGTGCTGCACTGTCAAGAGGGTCAGTACTGAGGGAGTGCTGCACTGTCAGATGGTCAGTACTGAGGGAGTGCCCCACTGCCAGAGGGTCAGTACTGAGGGAGTGTTGCACTGTCAGAGGATTAGTACTGAGGGAGAGCTGCACTGTCAGAGGGTCAGTACTGAGGGAGTGCCGCACTGTCAGAGGATTAGTACTGAGGGAGAGCTGCACTGTCAGAGGATCAGTACTAAGGGAGTGCTGCACTGTCAGAGGGTCAGTACTGAGGGAGTGCTGCACTGTCAAGAGGGTCAGTACTGAGGGAGTGCTGCACTGTCAGAGGGTCAGTACTGAGGGAGTGCTGCACTGTCAGAGGATCAGTACTAAGGGAGTGCTGCACTGTCAGAGGGTCAGTACTGAGGGAGTGCTGCACTGTCAAGAGGGTCAGTACTGAGGGAGTGCTGCACTGTCAGAGGGTCAGTACTGAGGGAGAGCTGCACTGTCAGAGGATCAGTACTGAGGGAGTGCTGCACTGTCAGAGGGTCAGTACTGAGGGAGTGCTGCACTGTCAAGAGGGTCAGTACTGAGGAAGTGCTGCACTGTCAGAGGGTCAGTACTGAGGGACTGCCGCACTGTCAGAAGGTCAGTACTGAGGGAGTGCTGCACTGTCAGAGGGTCAGTACTGAGGGAGTGCTGCACTGTCAGAGGGTCAGTACTGAGTGAGTGCTGCACTGTCAGAGGGTCAGTACTGAGGGAGTGCTGCACTGTCAGAGGATCAGTACTGAGGGAGTGCTGCACTGTCAGAGGTTCAGTACCGAGGGAGTGCCGCACTGTCAGAGGGTCAGTACTGAGGGCGTGCCGTACTGTCAGAAGGTCAGTACTGAGGGAGTGCTGCACTGTCAGAGGGTCAGTACTGAGTGAGTGCTGCACTGTCAGAGGGTCAGTACTGAGGGAGTGCTGCACTGTCAGAGGGTCAGTACTGAGGGAGTGCTGCACTGTCAGAGGGTCAGTACTGAGAGAGTGCCGCACTGTCAGAGGGTCAGTACTGAGGGAGTGCCGCACTGTCAGAGGGTCAGTACTGAGGGAGTGCTGCACTGTCAGAGGGTCAGTACTGAGGGAGTGCCGCACTGTCAGAGGGTCAGTACTGAGGGAGTGCCGCACTGTCAGCGGGTCAGTACTGAGGGAGTGCCGCACTGTCAGAGGGTCAGTACTGAGGGAGTGCCGCACTGTCAGAGGGTCAGTACTGAGGGAGTGCTGCACTGTCAGAGGGTCAGTACTGAGGGAGTGCTGCACTGTCAGAGGGTCAGTACTGAGGGAGTGCCGCACTGTCAGAGGGTCAGTACTGAGGGAGTGCCGCACTGTCAGAGTGTCAGTACTGAGGGAGTGCTGTCCTGTCAGAGGGTCAGTACTGAGGGAGTGCTGCACTGTCAGAGGGTCAGTACTGAGGGAGTGCCGCACTGTCAGAGGGTCAGTACTGAGGGAGTGCCGCACTGTCTGAGTGTCAGTACTGAGGGAGTGCTGTCCTGTCAGAGGGTCAGTACTGAGGGAGTGCTGCACTGTCAGAGGGTCAGTACTGAGGGAGTGCCGCACTGTCAGAGGGTCAGTACTGAGGGAGTGCCGCACTGTCAGAGTGTCAGTACTGAGGGAGTGCTGTCCTGTCAGAGGGTCGGTACTGAGGGAGTGCTGCACTGTCACAGGGTCAGTACTGAGGGAGTGCCGCACTGTCAGAGTGTCAGTACTGAGGGAGTGCCGCACTGTCAGAGGGTCAGTACTGAGGGAATGCTGCACTGTCAGAGGGTCAGTACTGAGGGAGTGCCGCACTGTCAGAGTGTCAGTACTGAGGGAGTGCTGCACTGTCAGAGGGTCAGTACTGAGGGAGTGCCGCACTGTCAGAGTGTCAGTACTGAGGGAGTGCTGCACTGTCAGAGGGTCAGTACTGAGGGAGTGCCGCACTGTCAGAGGGTCAGTACTGAGGGAGTGCTGCACTGTCAGAGGGTCAGTACTGAGGGAGTGCTGCACTGTCAGAGGGTCAGTACTGAGGGAGTGCTGCACTGTCAGAGGGTCAGTACCGAGGGAGTGCTGCACTGTCAGAGGGTCAGTACTGAGGGAGTGCTGCACTGTCAGAGGGTCAGTACTGAGGGAGTGCTGCACTGTCAGAGGGTCAGTACTGAAGGAGTGCTGCACTGTCAGAGGGTCAGTACTGAGGGAGTGCTGCACTGTCAGAGCGTCAATACTGAGGGAGTGCTGCACTGTCAGAGGGTCAGTACTGAGGGAGTGCTGCACTGTCAGAGGGTCAGTACTGAGGGAGTGCTGCACTGTCAGAGGGTCAATACTGAGGGAGTGCTGCATTGTCAGTGGGTCAGTACTGAGGGAGTGCTGCACTGTCAGAGGGTCAGTACTGAGGGAGTGCTGCATTGTCAGTGGGTCAGTACTGAGGGAGTGCTGCACTGTCAGAGGGTCAGTACTGAGGGAGTGCTGCACTGTCAGAGGGTCAGTCCTGAGGGAGTGCTGCACTGTCAGAGGGTCAATACTGAGGGAGTGCTGCATTGTCAGTGGGTCAGTACTGAGGGAGTGCTGCACTGTCAGAGGTTCAGTACTGAGGGAGTGCTGCATTGTCAGTGGGTCAGTACTGAGGGAGTGCTGCACTGTCAGAGCGTCAATACTGAGGGAGTGCTGCATTGTCAGTGGGTCAGTACTGAGGGAGTGCTGCACTGTCAGAGGGTCAGTACTGAGGGAGTGCTGCACTGTCAGAGGGTCAGTACTGAGGTAGTGCTGCACTGTCAGAGGGTCAGTACTGAGGGAGTGCTGCACTGTCAGAGGGTCAGTACTGAGGGAGAGCTGCATTGTCAGTGGGTCAGTACTGAGGGAGTGCTGCACTGTCAGAGCGTCAGTACTGAGGGAGTGCTGCACTGTCAGAGGGTCAGTACTGAGGGAGTGCTGCACTGTCAGAGGGTCAGTACTGAGGGAGTGCTGCACTGTCAGTGGGTCAGTACTGAGGGAGTGCTGCACTGTCAGGGGGTCAGTACTGAGGGAGTGCCGCACTGTCAGAGGGTCAGTACTGAGGGAGAGCTGCACTGTCAGAGGGTCAGTACTGAGGGAGTGCCACACTGTCAGAGGGCCAGTACTGAGGGAGTGCTGCACTGTCAGAGGGTCAGTACTGAGGGAGTGCTGCACTGTCAGAGGGTCAGTACTGAGGGAGTGCTGCACTGTCAGAGGGTCAGTACTGAGGGAGTGCCGCACTGTCAGAGGGTCAGTACTGAGGGAGTGCTGCACTGTCAGAGGGTCAGTACTGAGGGAGTCCTGCACAGTCAGACGGTCAGTGCTGAGGGAGTGCTGCACTGTCAGAGGGTCAGTACTGAGGGAGTGCTGCACTGTCAGAGGGTCAGTACTGAGGGAGTGCTGCACTGTCAGAGGGTCAGTACTGAGGGAGTGCCGCACTGTCAGAGGGTCAGTACTGAGGGAGTGCCGCACTGTCAGAGGGTCAGTACTGAGGGAGTGCTGCACTGTCAGAGGGTCAGTACTGAGGGAGTGCTGCACTGTCAGAGGGTCAGTGCTGAGGGAGTGCTGCACTGTCAGAGGGTCAGTACTGAGGGAGTGCTGCACTGTCAGAGGGTCAGTGCTGAGGGAGTGCTGCACTGTCAGAGGGTCAGTACTGAGGGAGTGCTGCACTGTCAGAGGGTCAGTGCTGAGGGAGTGCTGCACTGTCAGAGGGTCAGTACTGAGGGAGTGCTGCACTGTCAGAGGGTCAGTGCTGAGGGAGTGCTGCACTCTCAGAGGGTCAGTACTGAGGGAGTGCTGCACTGTCAGAGGGTCAGTACTGAGGGAGTGCTGCACTGTCAGAGGGTCAGTGCTGAGGGAGCGCCACACTGTCAGAGGGTCAGTACTGAGGGAGTGCTGCACTGTCAGAGGGTCAGTACTGAGGGAGTGCTGCACTGTCAGAGGGTCAGTACTGAGGGTGTGCCGCACTGTCAGAGAGTCAGTGCTGAGGGAGTGCTGCACTGTCAGAGGGTCAGTACTGAGGGAGTGCTGCACTGTCAGAGGGTCAGTACTGAGGGTGTGCCGCACTGTCAGAGAGTCAGTGCTGAGGGAGTGCCACACTGTCAGAGGGTCAGTACTGAGGGAGTGCCGCACAGTCAGAGGGACAGTACTGAGGGAGCGCCACACTGTCAGAGGGTCAGTACTGAGGGTGTGCCGCACTGTCAGAGAGTCAGTGCTGAGGGAGTGCCACACTGTCAGAGGGTCAGTACTGAGGGAGTGCTGCACTGTCAGAGGGTCAGTACTGAGGGAGTGCTGCACTGTCAGAGGGTCAGTGCTGAGGGAGCGCCACACTGTCAGAGGGACAGTACTGAGGGAGTGCTGCAGTGTCAGAGGGTCAGTACAGAGGGAGTGCCGCACTGTCAGAGGGTCAGTACTGAGGCAGTGTTGCACTGTCAGAGGGTCAGTACTGAGGGAGTGTTGCACTGTCAGAGGTCAATACTGAGGGAGTGCTGCACTGTCAGAGGTTCAGTACTGAGGGAGTGGCCCACTGTCAGAGGGTCAGTACTGAGGGAGTGCTGCACTGTCAGAGGGTCAGTACTGAGGGAGTGCCGCACTGTCAGAGGGTCAGTACTGAGGGAGTGCTGCACTGTCAGAGGGTCAGTGCTGAGGGAGCGCTGCACTGTCAGAGGGTCAGTGCTGAGGGAGTTCTGCACTGTCAGAGGGTCAGTACTGAGGGAGTACCGCACTGTCAGAAGGTCAGTACTGAGGGAGTGCTGCACTGTCAGAGGGTCAGTACTGAGGGAGTTCTGCACTGTCAGAGGGTCAGTACTGAGGGAGTGCCGCACTGTCAGAGGGTCAGTACTGAGGGAGTGCTGCACTGTCAGAGGGTCAGTACTGAGGGAGTTCTGCACTGTCAGAGGGTCAGTACTGAGGGAGTGCCGCACTGTCAGAGGGTCAGTTCTGAGGGAGTGCGGCACTGTCAGAGGGTCAGTACTGAGGGAGTGCTGCACTGTCAGAGGGTCAGTTCTGAGGGAGTACTGCACTGTCAGAGGGTCAGTACTGAGGGAGTGCTGCACTGTCAGAGGGTCAGTACTGAGGGAGTGCCGCACTGTCAGAGGGTCAGTACTGAGGGAGTGCTGCACTGTCAGAGGGTCAGTACTGAGGGAGTTCTGCACTGTCAGAGGGTCAGTACTGAGGGAGTGCCGCACTGTCAGAGGGTCAGTTCTGAGGGAGTGCGGCACTGTCAGAGGGTCAGTACTGAGGGAGTGCTGCACTGTCAGAGGGTCAGTTCTGAGGGAGTACTGCACTGTCAGAGGGTCAGTACTGAGGGAGTGCCGCACTGTCAGAGGGTCAGTACTGAGGGAGTGCCGCACTGTCAGAGGGTCAGTACTGAGGGAGTGCCGCACTGTCAGAGGGTCAGTACTGAGGGAGTGCTGCACTGTCAGAGGGTCAGTACTGAGGGAGTACTGCACTGTCAGAGGGTCAGTACTGAGGGAGTGCCGCACTGTCAGAGGGTCAGTACTGAGGGAGTGCCGCACTGTCAGAGGGTCAGTACTGAGGGAGTGCCGCACTGTCAGAGGGTCAGTACTGAGGGAGTGCCGCACTGTCAGAGGGTCAGTACTGAGGGAGTGCCGCACTGTCAGAGGATCAGTACTGAGGGAGTGCCGCACTGTCAGAGGGTCAGTGCTGAGGGAGTGCTGCACTGTCAGAGGGTCAGTGCTGAGGGAGTGCCGCACTGTCAGAGGGTCAGTACTGAGGGAGTGCCGCACTGTCAGAGGGTCAGTACTGAGGGAGTGCCGCACTGTCAGAGGGTCAGTACTGAGGGAGTGCCGCACTGTCAGAGGGTCAGTACTGAGGGAGTGCCGCACTGTCAGAGGGTCAGTACTGAGGGAGTGCTGCACTGTCAGAGGGTCAGTACTGAGGGAGTGCTGCACTGTCAGAGGGTCAGTACTGAGAGAGTGCTGCACTGTCAGAGGGTCAGTACTGAGGGAGTGTTCACTGTCAGAGGGTCAGTACTGAGGGAGTGCCGCACTGTCAGAGAGTCAGTACTGAGGGAGTGCCGCACAGTCAGAGGGTCAGTGCTGAGGGAGTGCTGCACTGTCAGAGGGTCAGTACTGAGAGAGTGCTGCACTGTCAGAGGGTCAGTACTGAGGGAGTGCTGCACTGTCAGAGGGTCAGTACTGAGGGAGTGCTGCACTGTCAGAGGGTCAGTACTGAGGGAGTGCCGCACTGTCAGAGGGTCAGTACTGAGGGAGTGCCGCACTGTCAGAGGGTCAGTACTGAGGGAGTGCCGCACTGTCAGAGGATCAGTACTGAGGGAGTGCCGCACTGTCAGAGGGTCAGTGCTGAGGGAGTGCTGCACTGTCAGAGGGTCAGTGCTGAGGGAGTGCCGCACTGTCAGAGGGTCAGTACTGAGGGAGTGCCGCACTGTCAGAGGGTCAGTACTGAGGGAGTGCCGCACTGTCAGAGGATCAGTACTGAGGGAGTGCCGCACTGTCAGAGGGTCAGTGCTGAGGGAGTGCCGCACTGTCAGAGGGTCAGTGCTGAGGGAGTGCCGCACTGTCAGAGGGTCAGTACTGAGGGAGTGCCGCACTGTCAGAGGGTCAGTACTGAGGGAGTGCCGCACTGTCAGAGGGTCAGTACTGAGGGAGTGCTGCACTGTCAGAGGGTCAGTACTGAGGGAGTGCCGCACTGTCAGAGGGTCAGTACTGAGGGAGTGCTGCACTGTCAGAGCGTCAGTACTGAGGGAGTGCTGCACTGTCAGAGGGTCAGTACTGAGGGAGTGCTGCACTGTCAGAGGGTCAGTACTGAGGGAGTGCTGCACTGTCAGTGGGTCAGTACTGAGGGAGTGCTGCACTGTCAGGGGGTCAGTACTGAGGGAGTGCCGCACTGTCAGAGGGTCAGTACTGAGGGAGAGCTGCACTGTCAGAGGGTCAGTACTGAGGGAGTGCCACACTGTCAGAGGGCCAGTACTGAGGGAGTGCTGCACTGTCAGAGGGTCAGTACTGAGGGAGTGCTGCACTGTCAGAGGGTCAGTACTGAGGGAGTGCTGCACTGTCAGAGGGTCAGTACTGAGGGAGTGCCGCACTGTCAGAGGGTCAGTACTGAGGGAGTGCTGCACTGTCAGAGGGTCAGTACTGAGGGAGTCCTGCACAGTCAGACGGTCAGTGCTGAGGGAGTGCTGCACTGTCAGAGGGTCAGTACTGAGGGAGTGCTGCACTGTCAGAGGGTCAGTGCTGAGGGAGTGCTGCACTGTCAGAGGGTCAGTACTGAGGGAGTGCTGCACTGTCAGAGGGTCAGTGCTGAGGGAGTGCTGCACTGTCAGAGGGTCAGTACTGAGGGAGTGCCGCACAGTCAGAGGGTCAGTGCTGAGGGAGTGCTGCACTGTCAGAGGGTCAGTACTGAGAGAGTGCCGCACTGTCAGAGGGTCAGTACTGAGGGAGTGCTGCACTGTCAGAGGGTCAGTACTGAGGGAGTGCTGCACTGTCAGAGGGTCAGTACTGAGGGAGTGCCGCACTGTCAGAGGGTCAGTACTGAGGGAGTGCCGCACTGTCAGAGGGTCAGTACTGAGGGAGTGCCGCACTGTCAGAGGATCAGTACTGAGGGAGTGCCGCACTGTCAGAGGGTCAGTGCTGAGGGAGTGCTGCACTGTCAGAGGGTCAGTGCTGAGGGAGTGCCGCACTGTCAGAGGGTCAGTACTGAGGGAGTGCCGCACTGTCAGAGGGTCAGTACTGAGGGAGTGCCGCACTGTCAGAGGATCAGTACTGAGGGAGTGCCGCACTGTCAGAGGGTCAGTGCTGAGGGAGTGCTGCACTGTCAGAGGGTCAGTGCTGAGGGAGTGCCGCACTGTCAGAGGGTCAGTACTGAGGGAGTGCCGCACTGTCAGAGGGTCAGTACTGAGGGAGTGCCGCACTGTCAGAGGGTCAGTACTGAGGGAGTGCCGCACTGTCAGAGGGTCAGTACTGAGGGAGTGCCGCACTGTCAGAGGGTCAGTACTGAGGGAGTGCTGCACTGTCAGAGCGTCAGTACTGAGGGAGTGCCGCACTGTCAGAGGGTCAGTACTGAGGGAGTGCTGCACTGTCAGAGGGTCAGTACTGAGGGAGTGCTGCACTGTCAGTGGGTCAGTACTGAGGGAGTGCTGCACTGTCAGGGGGTCAGTACTGAGGGAGTGCCGCACTGTCAGAGGGTCAGTACTGAGGGAGAGCTGCACTGTCAGAGGGTCAGTACTGAGGGAGTGCCACACTGTCAGAGGGCCAGTACTGAGGGAGTGCTGCACTGTCAGAGGGTCAGTACTGAGGGAGTGCTGCACTGTCAGAGGGTCAGTACTGAGGGAGTGCTGCACTGTCAGAGGGTCAGTACTGAGGGAGTGCCGCACTGTCAGAGGGTCAGTACTGAGGGAGTGCTGCACTGTCAGAGGGTCAGTACTGAGGGAGTCCTGCACAGTCAGACGGTCAGTGCTGAGGGAGTGCTGCACTGTCAGAGGGTCAGTACTGAGGGAGTGCTGCACTGTCAGAGGGTCAGTACTGAGGGAGTGCTGCACTGTCAGAGGGTCAGTACTGAGGGAGTGCCGCACTGTCAGAGGGTCAGTACTGAGGGAGTGCCGCACTGTCAGAGGGTCAGTACTGAGGGAGTGCTGCACTGTCAGAGGGTCAGTACTGAGGGAGTGCTGCACTGTCAGAGGGTCAGTGCTGAGGGAGTGCTGCACTGTCAGAGGGTCAGTACTGAGGGAGTGCTGCACTGTCAGAGGGTCAGTGCTGAGGGAGTGCTGCACTGTCAGAGGGTCAGTACTGAGGGAGTGCTGCACTGTCAGAGGGTCAGTGCTGAGGGAGTGCTGCACTGTCAGAGGGTCAGTACTGAGGGAGTGCTGCACTGTCAGAGGGTCAGTGCTGAGGGAGTGCTGCACTCTCAGAGGGTCAGTACTGAGGGAGTGCTGCACTGTCAGAGGGTCAGTACTGAGGGAGTGCTGCACTGTCAGAGGGTCAGTGCTGAGGGAGCGCCACACTGTCAGAGGGTCAGTACTGAGGGAGTGCTGCACTGTCAGAGGGTCAGTACTGAGGGAGTGCTGCACTGTCAGAGGGTCAGTACTGAGGGTGTGCCGCACTGTCAGAGAGTCAGTGCTGAGGGAGTGCTGCACTGTCAGAGGGTCAGTACTGAGGGAGTGCTGCACTGTCAGAGGGTCAGTACTGAGGGTGTGCCGCACTGTCAGAGAGTCAGTGCTGAGGGAGTGCCACACTGTCAGAGGGTCAGTACTGAGGGAGTGCCGCACAGTCAGAGGGACAGTACTGAGGGAGCGCCACACTGTCAGAGGGTCAGTACTGAGGGTGTGCCGCACTGTCAGAGAGTCAGTGCTGAGGGAGTGCCACACTGTCAGAGGGTCAGTACTGAGGGAGTGCTGCACTGTCAGAGGGTCAGTACTGAGGGAGTGCTGCACTGTCAGAGGGTCAGTGCTGAGGGAGCGCCACACTGTCAGAGGGACAGTACTGAGGGAGTGCTGCAGTGTCAGAGGGTCAGTACAGAGGGAGTGCCGCACTGTCAGAGGGTCAGTACTGAGGCAGTGTTGCACTGTCAGAGGGTCAGTACTGAGGGAGTGTTGCACTGTCAGAGGTCAATACTGAGGGAGTGCTGCACTGTCAGAGGTTCAGTACTGAGGGAGTGCCCCACTGTCAGAGGGTCAGTACTGAGGGAGTGCTGCACTGTCAGAGGGTCAGTACTGAGGGAGTGCCGCACTGTCAGAGGGTCAGTACTGAGGGAGTGCCGCACTGTCAGAGGGTCAGTACTGAGGGAGTGCCGCACTGTCAGAGGGTCAGTACTGAGGGAGTGCCGCACTGTCAGAGGGTCAGTACTGAGGGAGTGCTGCACTGTCAGAGGGTCAGTGCTGAGGGAGCGCTGCACTGTCAGAGGGTCAGTGCTGAGGGAGTTCTGCACTGTCAGAGGGTCAGTACTGAGGGAGTACCGCACTGTCAGAAGGTCAGTACTGAGGGAGTGCTGCACTGTCAGAGGGTCAGTACTGAGGGAGTTCTGCACTGTCAGAGGGTCAGTACTGAGGGAGTGCCGCACTGTCAGAGGGTCAGTACTGAGGGAGTGCTGCACTGTCAGAGGGTCAGTACTGAGGGAGTTCTGCACTGTCAGAGGGTCAGTACTGAGGGAGTGCCGCACTGTCAGAGGGTCAGTTCTGAGGGAGTGCGGCACTGTCAGAGGGTCAGTACTGAGGGAGTGCTGCACTGTCAGAGGGTCAGTTCTGAGGGAGTACTGCACTGTCAGAGGGTCAGTACTGAGGGAGTGCTGCACTGTCAGAGGGTCAGTACTGAGGGAGTGCCGCACTGTCAGAGGGTCAGTACTGAGGGAGTGCTGCACTGTCAGAGGGTCAGTACTGAGGGAGTTCTGCACTGTCAGAGGGTCAGTACTGAGGGAGTGCCGCACTGTCAGAGGGTCAGTTCTGAGGGAGTGCGGCACTGTCAGAGGGTCAGTACTGAGGGAGTGCTGCACTGTCAGAGGGTCAGTTCTGAGGGAGTACTGCACTGTCAGAGGGTCAGTACTGAGGGAGTGCCGCACTGTCAGAGGGTCAGTACTGAGGGAGTGCCGCACTGTCAGAGGGTCAGTACTGAGGGAGTGCCGCACTGTCAGAGGGTCAGTACTGAGGGAGTGCTGCACTGTCAGAGGGTCAGTACTGAGGGAGTACTGCACTGTCAGAGGGTCAGTACTGAGGGAGTGCCGCACTGTCAGAGGGTCAGTACTGAGGGAGTGCCGCACTGTCAGAGGGTCAGTACTGAGGGAGTGCCGCACTGTCAGAGGGTCAGTACTGAGGGAGTGCCGCACTGTCAGAGGGTCAGTACTGAGGGAGTGCCGCACTGTCAGAGGATCAGTACTGAGGGAGTGCCGCACTGTCAGAGGGTCAGTGCTGAGGGAGTGCTGCACTGTCAGAGGGTCAGTGCTGAGGGAGTGCCGCACTGTCAGAGGGTCAGTACTGAGGGAGTGCCGCACTGTCAGAGGGTCAGTACTGAGGGAGTGCCGCACTGTCAGAGGGTCAGTACTGAGGGAGTGCTGCACTGTCAGAGGGTCAGTACTGAGGGAGTGCCGCACTGTCAGAGGGTCAGTACTGAGGGAGTGCTGCACTGTCAGAGGGTCAGTACTGAGGGAGTGCTGCACTGTCAGAGGGTCAGTACTGAGAGAGTGCTGCACTGTCAGAGGGTCAGTACTGAGGGAGTGTTCACTGTCAGAGGGTCAGTACTGAGGGAGTGCCGCACTGTCAGAGAGTCAGTACTGAGGGAGTGCCGCACAGTCAGAGGGTCAGTGCTGAGGGAGTGCTGCACTGTCAGAGGGTCAGTACTGAGAGAGTGCTGCACTGTCAGAGGGTCAGTACTGAGGGAGTGCTGCACTGTCAGAGGGTCAGTACTGAGGGAGTGCTGCACTGTCAGAGGGTCAGTACTGAGGGAGTGCCGCACTGTCAGAGGGTCAGTACTGAGGGAGTGCCGCACTGTCAGAGGGTCAGTACTGAGGGAGTGCCGCACTGTCAGAGGATCAGTACTGAGGGAGTGCCGCACTGTCAGAGGGTCAGTGCTGAGGGAGTGCTGCACTGTCAGAGGGTCAGTACTGAGGGAGTGCCGCACTGTCAGAGGGTCAGTACTGAGGGAGTGCTGCACTGTCAGAGGGTCAGTACTGAGGGAGTGCCGCACTGTCAGAGGGTCAGTACTGAGGGAGTGCTGCACTGTCAGAGGGTCAGTACTGAGAGAGTGCTGCACTGTCAGAGGGTCAGTACTGAGGGAGTGCCGCACTGTCAGAGGGTCAGTACTGAGGGAGCGCCGCACTGTCAGAGGGTCAGTACTGAGGGAGCGCTGCACTGTCAGAGGGTCAGTACTGAGGGAGTGCCGCACTGTCAGAGGGTCAGTACTGAGGGAGCGCCGCACTTTCTCTGAATTATGAAAGCGAGGTCCTGTTGGCCATGAACGTCTCATGAGCGAAATTACTTCCTGCAATGAGAAGATAATAAATTACCTGCTGAACTCGAATGTTGTGCTGTCGCTTTCGACCCGAGTTCCCAGAAACAGATATTGTGGCAGAACGCCCAACTATTCAACATCAAGGTGCGGTCTAACCTGCTCCTTCCCGGAGCGGAGTGGCTGCTGGAGAGGGTTAGTGAGGGGCTTCAAGAATCCGGTGTTCCAGGACTTCAGGGAATCCGGAACTTCGGTCTGGCCAGGCTGCTGCTGCTCCGGCCCCATGCATGCTGGGAGGTTAACCAGTGCAATGGTCAAGAGGCTAGCATTGGAGGAGCGTGGAGTTTCCAGAGATAGGGAGGGTTGTCGGGGCTGGAGGAGTTTCCAGAGATAGGGAGGGTTGTCGGGGCTGGAGGAGTTTCCAGAGATAGGGAGGTTTGTCAGGGCTGGAGGAGTTTCCAGAGATAGGGAGGGGTGTAGGGGCTGAAGGAGGTTAAAGAGATAGGGAGGGTTGTAGGGGCTGGAGGAGGTTACAGCGATAGGGAGGGTTGTAGGGGCTGGAGGAGTTTTCAGAGATAGGGAGGGTTGTAGGGTCTGCGGGAGTTTCCAGAGATAGGGAGAGGTGTAGGGGCTGGAGGAGTTTCCAGAGATAGGGAGGGTTGTAGGGGCTGGAGGAGGTTAAAGAGATAGGGAGGGTTGTAGGGGCTGGAGGAGGTTACAGAGATAGGGAGGGTTGTAGGGGCTGGAGGAGGTTACAGCGATAGGGAGGGTTGTAGGGTCTGCGGGAGTTTCCAGAGATAGGGAGAGGTGTAGGGGCTGGAGGAGTTTCCAGAGATAGGGAGGGTTGTAGGGGCTCGAGGAGTTTCCAGAGATAGGGAGGAGTGTAGGGACTGCGGGAGTTTCCAGTGATGGGGGGGTGTAGGGGCTGGAGGAGGTTACAGAGATAGGGAGGGGTGTAGGGGCTGGAGGAGGTTACAGAGATAGGGAGAGTTATAGGGGCTGGAGGAGTTTCCTGAGATAGGGAGGGTTGTAGAGTCTGGAGGAGGTTACAGAGATAGGGAGGGCTGTAGGGGCTGGAGGAGGTTACAGAGCTAGGGAGGGTTGTAGGGGCTGGAGGAGGTTACAGAGATCGGGAGGGTTGTCGGGGCTGGTGGAGGTTACAGAGATAGGGAGGGTTGTAGGGCTGGAGGCGGTTACAGAGATAGGGAGGGTTGTAGGGACTGGAGGAGGTTACAGAGGTAGGGAGGGTTGTCGGGGCTGGAGGAGGTCGCAGAGTTAGGGAGGGTTGTAGGGCTGGAGGAGGTTACAGAGATAGGGAGGGTTGTAGGGACTGGAGGAGGTTACAGAGATAGGGAGGGGTGTAGGGGCTGGAGGAGGTTACAGAGATAGGGAGGGTTGTAGTGGGCTGGAGGAGGTTACAGAGATAGGGAGGGTTGCAGGGGGCTGGAGGAGGTTACAGAGATAGGGAGGCTTTTCGGTACTGGAGGAGGTAACAGATATGGAGGGTTAAATGGACTGGAGATGGTTACAGGAATTGGGAGGGTTGTACGCTCTGGAGGAGGCTACTGAGATAGGGAGGGTTGTAGGGTCTGGAGGAGGTAATAGATGGTGCAGTGTATGTTGGAGGGGAGGCGTTTCTGGAGGGTGGGGTGGTATGTTGTGGCTGGGGAGGGTTACAGAGGGTGGGGTGTGTGTTGTGGCTGGCGGGGGTTGCAGAGGGTGGGGTGTGTGTTGTGGCTGGGGAGGGTTACAGAGGGTGGGGGGGGTGTTGTGGCTGGGGGGGTTACAGAGGGTGGGGTGTGTGTTGTGGCTGGTGGGGGTTACAGAGGGTGGGGTGTGTGTTGTGGCTGGGTGGGGGTTACAGAGGGTGGGGTGTGTGTTGTGTCTGGGGAGGGTTACAGAGGGTGGGGTGTGTGTTGTGGCCTGTGGGGGTTACAGAGGGTGGGGTGTGTGTTGTGGCTGGGGAGGGTTACAGAGGGTGAGGTGTGTGTTGTGGCTGGGTGGGGGTTACAGAGGGTGGGGGGGGTGTTGTGGCTGGGGAGGGTTACAGAGGGTGGGGTGTGTGTTGTGGCTGGGGAGGGTTACAGAGGGTGGGGTGTGTTGTGGCTGGGGAGGGTTACAGAGGGTGGGGTGTGTGTTGTGGCTGGAGTGGGGGTTACAGAGGGTGGGATGTGTGTTGTGGCTGGGGAGGGTTACAGAGGGTGGGGTGTGTGTTGTGGCTGGGGAGGGTTACAGAGAGTGGGGTGTGTGTTGTGTCTGGGGAGGGTTACAGAGGGTGGGGTGTGTGTTGTGGCCTGTGGGGGTTACAGAGGGTGGGGTGTGTGTTGTGGCTGGCGCGGGTTACAGAGGGTGGGGTGTGTGTTGTGGCTGGCGCGGGTTACAGAGGGTGGGGTGTGTGTTGTGTCTGGGGAGGGTTACAGAGGGTGGGGTGTGTGTTGTGGCCTGTGGGGGTTACAGAGGGTGGGGTGTGTGTTGTGGCTGGGTGGGGGTTACAGAGGGTGGGGTGTGTGTTGTGTCTGGGGAGGGTTACAGAGGGTGGGGTGTGTGTTGTGGCCTGTGGGGGTTACAGAGGGTGGGGTGTGTGTTGTGGCTGGGGAGGGTTACAGAGGGTGGGGTGTGTGTTGTGGCTGGGGAGGGTTACAGAGGGTGGGGTGTGTGTTGTGGCTGGAGTGGGGGTTACAGAGGGTGGGATGTGTGTTGTGGCTGGGGAGGGTGGGGTGTGTGTTGGGGCTGGGTGGGGGTTACAGAGGGTGGGGTGTGTGTTGTGGCTGGGAGGGTGTTACAGAGGGTGGGGTGTGTGTTGGGGCTGGGGAGGGTTACAGAGGGTGGGGTGTGTGTTGTGGCTTGTGGGGGTTACAGAGGGTGGGGTGTGTGTTGTGGCTGGGGAGGGTTACAGAGGTTGGGGTGTGTGTTGTGGCTGGGTGGGGGTTACAGAGGGTGGGGGGGGGGGGTGTTGTGGCTGGGGAGGGTTACAGAGGGTGGGGTGTGTGTTGTGGCTGGGGAGGGTTACAGAGGGTGGGGTGTGTGTTGTGGCTGGGGAGGGTTACAGAGAGTGGGGTGTGTGTTGTGGCTGGGTGGGGGTTACGGAGGGTGGGGTGTGTGTTGTGGCTGGCAGGGGTTACAGAGGGTGGGGTGTGTGTTGTGGCTGGGGAGGGTTACAGAGGGTGGGGTGTGTGTTATGGCTGGCGGGGGTTACAGAAGGTGGGGTGTGTGTTGTGGCTGGGGAGGGTTACAGAGGGTGGGGTGTGTGTTGGGGCTGGGTGGGGGTTACAGAGGGTGGGGTGTGTGTTGTGGCTGGTGGGGGTTACAGAGGGTGGGGTGTGTGTTGTGGCTGGGGAGGGTTACAGAGGGTGGGGTGTGTGTTGTGTCTGGGGAGGGTTACAGAGGGTGGGGTGTGTGTTGTGGCTGGGGAGGGTTACAGAGGGTGGGGTGTGTGTTGTGGCTCGCAGGGGTTACAGAGGGTGGGGTGTGTGTTGTGGCAGGGTGGGGGTTACAGAGGGTGGGGTGTGTGTTGTGTCTGGCAGGGTTTACAGAGGTTGGGGGGGGTGTTGTGGCTGGGGAGGGTTACTGAGGGTGGGGTGTGTGTTGTGGTTGGCGGGGGTTACAGAGGGTGGGGTGCGTGTTGTGGTTGGCGGGGGTTACAGAGGGTGGGGTGTGTGTTGTGGCTGGGGAGGGTTACAGGAGGGTGGGGTGTGTGTTGTGGCTGGGTGGGGGTTACAGAGGGTGGGGTGTGTGTTGTGGCTGGCAGGGGTTACAGAGGGTGGGATGTGTGTTGTGGCTGGGGAGGGTGGGGTGTGTGTTGGGGCTGGGTGGGGGTTACAGAGGGTGGGGTGTGTGTTGTGCCTGGGGAGGGTTAAAGAGGGTGGGGTGTGTGTTGTGGCTGGGTGGGGGGTTACAGAGGGTGGGGTGTGTGTTGTGGCTGGGTGGGGGTTACAGAGGGTGGGGGGGGTTTTGTGGCTGGGGAGGGTTACAGAGGGTGGGGTGTGTGTTGGGGCTGGGTGGGGGTTACAGAGGGTGGGGTGTGTGTTGTGCCTGGGGAGGTTTACAGAGGGTGGGGTGGTATGTTGGGGCTGGGGAGGGTTACAGAAGGTGGGGGGGGGGGTGTTGTGGCTGGCGGGGGTTACAGAGGGTGGGGTGTGTGTTGTGGCTGGGTAGGGTTACAGAGGGTGGGGTGTGTATTGGGGCTGGGTGGGGTTTACAGAGGGTGGGGTGTGTGTCGTGGCTGGCGGGGGTTACAGAGGGTGGGGGGGTGTTGGGGTTGGGGAGGGTTACAGAGGGTGGGGTGTGTGTTGTGGCTGGTGAGGGTTACAGAGGGTGGGGTGTGTGTTGTGGCTGGGTGGGGGGTTACAGAGGGTGGGGTGTGTGTTGTGGCTGGGGAGGGTTACAGAGGGTGGGGTGTGTGTTGTGGCTGGGGGGGTTATAGATGGTGGGGTGTGTGTTGTGGCTGGCGGGGGTTACAGAGGGTGGGGTGTGTGTTGTGGCTGGCGGGGGTTACAGAGGGTGGGGTGTGTGTCGTGGCTGGCGGGGGTTACAGAGGGTGGGGTGTGTGTCGTGGCTGGCGGGGGTTACAGAGGGTGGGGTGTGTGTCGTGGCTGGGGAGGGTTACAGAGGGTGGGGTGTGTGTTGTGGCTGGGGGGGTTATAGATGGTGGGGTGTGTGTTGTGGCTGGCGGGGGTTACAGAGGGTGGGGTGTGTGTTGTGGCTGGCGGGGGTTACAGAGGGTGGGGTGTGTGTCGTGGCTGGCGGGGGTTACAGAGGGTGGGGTGTGTGTCGTGGCTGGCGGGGGTTACAGAGGGTGGGGTGTGTGTCGTGGCTGGCGGGGGTTACAGAGGGTGGGGTGTGTGTCGTGGCTGGCGGGGGTTACAGAGGGTGGGGGGTGTGTTGTGGCTGGCGGGGGTTACAGAGGGTGGGGTGTGTGTCGTGGCTGGCGCGGGTTACAGAGGGTGGGGGGTGTGTTGTGGCTGGGGAGGGTTACAGAGGGTGGGGTGTGTGTCGTGGCTGGCGGGGGTTACAGAGGGTGGGGGGGGGGTGTTGTGGCTGGGGAGGGTTACAGAGGGTGGGGTGTGTGTTGTGGCTGGGGAGGGTTACAGAGGGTGGAGTGTGTTGTGGCTGGGGAGGGTTACAGAGGGTGGGGAGTGTGTTGTGGCTGGGGAGGGTTACAGAGGGTGGGGTGTGTGTTGTGGCTGGAGTGGGGGTTACAGAGGGTGGGATGTGTGTTGTGGCTGGGGAGGGTGGGGTGTGTGTTGGGGCTGGGTGGGGGTTACAGAGGGTGGGGTGTGTGTTGTGGCTGGGTGGGGGTTACGGAGGGTGGGGTGTGTGTTGTGGCTGGCAGGGGTTACAGAGGGTGGGGTGTGTGTTGTGGCTGGGGAGGGTTACAGAGGGTGGGGTGTGTGTTATGGCTGGCGGGGGTTACAGAAGGTGGGGTGTGTGTTGTGGCTGGGGAGGGTTACAGAGGGTGGGGTGTGTGTTGTGGCTGGGGAGGGTTACAGAGGGTGGGGTGTGTGTTGTGGCTGGCGGGGGTTACAGAGGGTGGGGTGTGTGTTGTGGCTGGGTGGGGGTTACAGAGGGTGGGGTGTGTATTGTGGCTGGGGAGGGTTACAGAGGGTGGGGTGTGTGTTGTGTCTGGGGAGGGTTACAGAGGGTGGGGTGTGTGTTGTGGCTGGGGAGGGTTACAGAGGGTGGGGTGTGTGTTGTGGCTGGGTGGGGGTTACAGAGGGTGGGGTGTGTGTTGTGGCTGGCAGAGGTTACAGAGGGTGGGATGTGTGTTGTGGCTGGGGAGGGTGGGGTGTGTGTTGGGGCTGGGTGGGGGTTACAGAGGGTGGGGTGTGTGTTGTGGCTGGGGAGGGTTAAAGAGGGTGGGGTGTGTGTTGTGGCTGGGTGGGGGGTTACAGAGGGTGGGGTGTGTGTTGTGGCTGGGTGGGGGTTACAGAGGGTGGGGGGGGTTTTGTGGCTGGGGAGGGTTACAGAGGGTGGGGTGTGTGTTGGGGCTGGGTGGGGGTTACAGAGGGTGGGGTGTGTGTTGTGCCTGGGGAGGTTTACAGAGGGTGGGGTGGTATGTTGGGGCTGGGGAGGGTTACAGAAGGTGGGGGGGGGGGGTGTTGTGGCTGGCGGGGGTTACAGAGGGTGGGGTGTGTGTTGTGGCTGGGTAGGGTTACAGAGGGTGGGGTGTGTATTGGGGCTGGGTGGGGTTTACAGAGGGTGCGGTGTGTGTTGTGGCTGGTGAGGGTTACAGAGGGTGGGGTGTGTGTTGTGGCTGGGTGGGGGGTTACAGAGGGTGGGGTGTGTGTTGTGGCTGGGGAGGGTTACAGAGGGTGGGGTGTGTGTTGTGGCTGGGGGGGTTATAGATGGTGGGGTGTGTGTTGTGGCTGGCGGGGGTTACAGAGGGTGGGGTGTGTGTCGTGGCTGGCGGGGGTTACAGAGGGTGGGGTGTGTGTCGTGGCTGGCGGGGGTTACAGAGGGTGGGGTGTGTGTCGTGGCTGGCGGGGGTTACAGAGGGTGGGGTGTGTGTCGTGGCTGGGGAGGGTTACAGAGGGTGGGGTGTGTGTTGTGGCTGGGGGGGTTATAGATGGTGGGGTGTGTGTTGTGGCTGGCGGGGGTTACAGAGGGTGGGGTGTGTGTTGTGGCTGGCGGGGGTTACAGAGGGTGGGGTGTGTGTCGTGGCTGGCGGGGGTTACAGAGGGTGGGGTGTGTGTCGTGGCTGGCGGGGGTTACAGAGGGTGGGGTGTGTGTCGTGGCTGGCGGGGGTTACAGAGGGTGGGGTGTGTGTCGTGGCTGGCGGGGGTTACAGAGGGTGGGGGGTGTGTTGTGGCTGGCGGGGGTTACAGAGGGTGGGGTGTGTGTCGTGGCTGGCGCGGGTTACAGAGGGTGGGGGGTGTGTTGTGGCTGGCGGGGGTTACAGAGGGTGGGGTGTGTGTCGTGGCTGGCAGGGGTTACAGAGGGTGGGGTGTGTGTCGTGGCTGGCGGGGGTTACAGAGGGTGGGGGGTGTGTTGTGGCTGGGGAGGGTTACAGAGGTTGGGGTGTGTGTTGTGGCTGGCGGGGGTTACAGAGGGTGGGGTGTGTGTTGTGGCTGGCGGGGGTTACAGTGGGTGGGGTTTGTGTTGTGGCTGGGGAGGGTTACAGAGGGTGGGGTGTGTGTTGTGGCTGGGGAGGGTTACAGAGGGTGGGGTGTGTGTCGTGGCTGGCGGGGGTTACAGAGGGTGGGGGGGTGTTGGGGTTGGGGAGGGTTACAGAGGGTGGGGTGTGTGTTGTGGCTGGGGAGGGTTACAGAGGGTGGGGTGTGTGTTGTGGCTGGGGGGGTTACAGAGGGTGGGGTGTCTGTTGTGGCTGGGGACGGTTACAGAGGGTGGGGTGTGTGTTGTGGTTGGCGGGGGTTACAGAGGGTGGGGTGTGTGTTGTGGCTGGGGAGGGTTACAGAGGGTGGGGGGGGTGTTGTGGCTGGCGGGGGTTACAGAAGGTGGGGTGTGTGTTGTGGCTGGGGAGGGTTACAGAGGGTGGGGTGTGTGTTGTGGCTGGCGGGGGTTACAGAGGGTGGGGTGTGTGTTGTGGCTGGGGAGGGTTACAGAGGGTAGGGTGTGTGTTGTGGCTGGGGAGGGTTACAGAGGGTGGGGTGTGTGTCGTGGCTGGCGGGGGTTACAGAGGGTGGGGTGTGTGTTGTGGCTGGCGGGGGTTACAGAGGGTGAGGTGTGTGTTGTGGCTGGCGGGGGTTACAGAGGGTGGGGTGTGTGTTGTGGCTGGCGGGGGTTACAGAGGGTGGGGGGGGTGTTGTGGCTGGTGGGGGTTACAGAGGGTGGGGGGGGTGTTGTGGCTGGGGAGGGTTACAGAGGGTGGGGAGTGTGATGTGGCTGGCGGGGGTTACAGAGGGTGGGGAGTGTGTTGTGGCTGGCGGGGGTTACAGAGGGTGGGGTGTGTGTTGTGGCTGGCGGGGGTTACAGAGGGTGGGGGGGGTGTTGTGGCTGGGGAGGGTTACAGAGGGTGGGGTGTGTGTTGTGGCTGGCGGGGGTTACAGAGGGTGGGGAGTGTGTTGTGGCTGGGGAGGGTTACAGAGGGTGGGGGGGGTGTTGTGGCTGGGGAGGGTTACAGAGGGTGGGGTGTGTGTTGTGGCTGGCGGGGGTTACAGAGGGTGGGGGGGGTGTTGTGGCTGGGGAGGGTTTCAGAGGGTGGGGTGTGTGTTGTGGCTGGCGGGGGTTACAGAGGGTGGGGTGTGTGTTGTGGCTGGCGGGGGTTACAGAGGGTGGGGAGTGTGATGTGGCTGGCGGGGGTTACAGAGGGTGGGGTGTGTGTTGTGGCTGGCGGGGGTTACAGAGGGTGGGGTGTGTGTTGTGGCTGGCGGGGGTTACAGAGGGTGGGGGGGGTGTTGTGGCTGGCGGGGTTTACAGAGGGTGGGGTGTGTGTTGTGGCTGGGGAGGGTTACAGAGGGTGGGGAGTGTGATGTGGCTGGCGGGGGTTACAGAGGGTGGGGTGTGTGTCGTGGCTGGGGAGGGTTACAGAGGGTGGGGAGTGTGATGTGGCTGGCGGGGGTTACAGAGGGTGGGGTGTGTGTTGTGGCTGGCGGGGGTTACAGAGGGTGGGGAGTGTGTTGTGGCTGGCGGGGGTTACAGAGGGTGGGGAGTGTGATGTGGCTGGCGGGGGTTACAGAGGGTGGGGGGGTGTTGTGGCTGGCGGGGGTTACAGAGGGTGGGGTGTGTGTTGTGGCTGGGGAGGGTTACAGAGGGTGGGGTGTGTGATGTGGCTGGCGGGGGTTACAGAGGGTGGGGAGTGTGATGTGGCTGGCGGGGGTTACAGAGGGTGGGGAGTGTGATGTGGCTGGCGGGGGTTACAGAGGGTGGGGAGTGTGTTGTGGCTGGGGAGGGTTACAGAGGGTGGGGTGTGTGTTGTGGCTGGCGGGGGTTACAGAGGGTGGGGTGTGTGTTGTGGCTGGGGAGGGTTACAGAGGGTGGGGTGTGTGATGTGGCTGGCGGGGGTTACAGAGGGTGGGGAGTGTGATGTGGCTGGCGGGGGTTACAGAGGGTGGGGAGTGTGATGTGGCTGGCGGGGGTTACAGAGGGTGGGGTGTGTGTTGTGGCTGGCGGGGGTTACAGAGGGTGGGGAGTGTGTTGTGGCTGGCGGGGGTTACCGAGGGTGGGGAGTGTGTTGTGGCTGGCGGGGGTTACAGAGGGTGGGGTGTGTGTTGTGGCTGGCGGGGGTTACAGAGGGTGGGGAGTGTGTTGTGGCTGGGGAGGGTTACAGAGGGTGGGGAGTGTGTTGTGGCTGGGGAGGGTTACAGAGGGTGGGGAGTGTGATGTGGCTGGCGGGGGTTACAGAGGGTGGGGAGTGTGTTGTGGCTGGCGGGGGTTACAGAGGGTGGGGAGTGTGTTGTGGCTGGCGGGGGTTACAGAGGGTGGGGAGTACACTGGAGGTATCTGAATGGTCTCTGCCTATTTCAGTTCCCGGTTGGGAGTTGGCTGTGCGATGGTTAAGACAGAAGGATGCCTGAGGGAGGTGGAGGTGTGGGCCGGTTCGGATTGTGTCCCCTCCCACACAGCTGATTATAAAGGCTGTTAGCTTGAGGGGATGTGTTTGCAGATCGGGGACGGAAGGCTGTCCTCACTCTCGTTCTCTCTCTCTCGTTCTGTCGCCCTCCGGTGCAGACTATCTCAGACGGCTCCCCCGTTGCCCCCCCTGCACACCCTCTTCCTGTTCAACATGCAGCAGCGCCACAACCGCCAGGCTCTGAAGATGGTTATCGTTGGCGATGAATGCTGCGGCAAGACCTGCCTGCAGAGCGTCTTCACCATGGGACACTGCCCCGAGGTAAGATCACACTCCACACCCACCCTCGCTTCCCCGTTACCCCGGAATCCTGCGCCACCTCCTCACTCCTCCCCGCGAGACGCTCCCAGAGCCCAGGGTCACCTCGTGTCGAAGCAGAAATTCACTTAGAGCCTCCAGCAACGGATCATGGTCCTCATACAGCGCAGCAGGGGACCATTCAGTCCACCCACCCTGCGCCATCCCTTTTGAGACTTTGATCCAATTAATCCCCCTCCCCGTATCTGTGTAAATGTTTCACCTTTCTCTGTCCAACCCGTCCCCCTCGTGATTGTGAAACCTCGATTCAATCGCCTCCTTAATCTCCATTCAGTCCATCGACCCTGCGCCCAGGGAGTGGGATTCTCCCTCAGCGGGATTCTCCGTCAGCGGGATTCTCCGTCAGCGGGATTCTCCGTCAGCGGGATTCTCCCTCAGCGGGATTCTCCATGAGTGGGATTCTCCATGAGTGGGATTCTCCGTCAGCGGGATTCTCCTTCAGCGGGATTCTCCGTCAGCGGGATTCTCCCCCCCACGGGATTCTCCGTCAGCGGGATTCTCCATGAGTGGGATTCTCCATGAGTGGGATTCTCCGTCAGCGGGATTCTCCGTCAGTGGGATTCTCCGTCAGCGGGATTCTCCCTCAGCGGGATTCTCCATGAGTGGGATTCTCCATGAGTGGGATTCTCCGTCAGCGGGATTCTCCGTCAGTGGGATTCTCCGTCAGCGGGATTCTCCCTCAGCGGGATTCTCCATGAGTGGGATTCTCCATGAGTGGGATTCTCCGTCAGCGGGATTCTCCGTCAGTGGGATTCTCCGTCAGCGGGATTCTCCCCCCCACGGGATTCTCCGTCAGCGGGATTCTCCGTCAGCGGGATTCTCCTTCAGCGGGATTCTCCGTCAGCGGGATTCTCCGTCAGCGGGATTCTCCCTCAGCGGGATTCTCCCTCAGCGGGATTCTCCATGAGTGGGATTCTCCATGAGTGGGATTCTCCGTCAGCGGGATTCTCCGTCAGTGGGATTCTCCGTCAGCGGGATTCTCCCTCAGCGGGATTCTCCATGAGTGGGATTCTCCATGAGTGGGATTCTCCGTCAGCGGGATTCTCCGTCAGTGGGATTCTCCGTCAGCGGGATTCTCCCTCAGCGGGATTCTCCATGAGTGGGATTCTCCATGAGTGGGATTCTCCGTCAGCGGGATTCTCCGTCAGTGGGATTCTCCGTCAGCGGGATTCTCCCCCCCACGGGATTCTCCGTCAGCGGGATTCTCCGTCAGCGGGATTCTCCGTCAGCGGGATTCTCCTTCAGCGGGATTCTCCGTCAGCGGGATTCTCCTTCAGCGGGATTCTCCGTCAGCGGGATTCTCCCTCAGCGGGACTCTCCGTCAGCGGGATTCTCCGTCAGCGGGATTCTCCGTCGGCGGGATTCTCCGTCGGCGGGATTCTCCGTCGGCGGGATTCTCCGTCAGCGGGATTCTCTGTCAGCGGGATTCTCCGTCAGTGGGATTCTCTGTCAGCGGGATTCTCTGTCAGCGGGATTCTCCCCCCCCGCGGGATTCTCCCCCAACGGGATTCTCCGTCAGCGGGATTCTCCTTCAGCGGGATTCTCCGTCAGCGGGATTCTCCTTCAGCGGGATTCTCCGTCAGTGGGATTCTCTGTCAGCGGGATTCTCTGTCAGCGGGATTCTCCGTCAGCGGGATTCTCCGTCAGCGGGATTCTCCGTCAGCGGGATTCTCCTTCAGCGGGATTCTCCGTCAGCGGGATTCTCCTTCAGCGGGATTCTCCGTCAGTGGGATTCTCTGTCAGCGGGATTCTCCGTCAGCGGGATTCTCCCCCCCGCGGGATTCTCCGTCAGCGGGATTCTCCGTCAGCGGGATTCTCCGTCAGGGGGATTCTCCCCCCCGCGGGATTCTCCGTCAGCGGGATTCTCCGTCAGCGGGATTCTCCGTCAGGGGGATTCTCCCCCCCGCGGGATTCTCCCCCAACGGGATTCTCCGTCAGCGGGATTCTCCGTGAGCGGGATCCTCTGTCAGCGGGAGAGAGAGACAGAGAGAGAAACTCATATCTCGTCACTCCTGTCTATGTCACTAACGTTCTGTATTCTCCTTTCTTCCAGATCTATGTTCCCACAGTCTCGGATATTTTCTCAGCCCACCTCAATTGTGGGAGCTTTCTGATGGAGGTCGACCTGTGGGATACAGCAGGTCAGTGAGGAGAATACCTTTATATAGAATCAGGGGGCTGGAGAAGGGGCTGAATGGGGTGTCCTCCTGTTCCTGTGTAACAGGCTGGAGAAGGGGCTGAATGGGGCCTCCTCCTGTTCCTGTGTAACAGGCTGGAGAAGGGGCTGAATGGGGCCTCCTCCTGTTCCTGTGTAACGGGCTGTAAAAGGGGCTGAATGGGGCCTCCTCCTGTTCCTGTGTAACAGGCTGGAGAAGGGGCTGAATGGGGCCGCCTCCTGTTCCTGTGTAACAGGCTTGAGAAGGGGCTGAATGGGGCCTCCTCCTGTTCCTGTGTAACGGGCTGGAGAAGAGGCTGAATGGGGCCTCCTCCTGTTCCTGTGTAACAGGCTGGAGAAGTGGCTGAATGGGGCCTCCTCCTGTTCCTGTGTAACAGGCTGGAGATTGGGCTGAATGGGGCCTCCTCCTGTTCCTGTGTAACAGGCTTGAGAAGGGGCTGAATGGGGCCTCCTCCTGTTCCAGTGTAACAGGCTGGAGAAGGGGATGAATGGGGTCTCCTCCTGTTCCTGTGTAACAGGCTGGAGAAGGGGCTGAATGGGGCCTCCTCCTGTTCCTGTGTAACGGGCTGGAGAAGGGGCTGAATGGGGCCTCCTCCTGTTCCTGTGTAACAGGCTGGAGAAGGGTCTGAATGGGGCCGCCTCCTGTTCCTGTGTAACAGGCTGGAAAAGGGGCTGAATGGGGCCTCCTCCTGTTCCTGTGTAACAGGCTGGAGAAGGGGCTGAATGGGGACTCCTCCTGTTCCTGTGTAACGGGCTGTAGAAGGGGCTGAATGGGGCCTCCTGTTCCTGTGTAACAGGCTGGAGAAGGAGCTGAATGGGGCCTCCTCCTGTTCCTGTGTAACAGGCTGGAGAAGGGGCTGAATGGGGCCTCCTCCTGTTCCTGTGTAACGGGCTGGAGAAGGGGCTGAATGGGGCCTCCTCCTGTTCCTGTGTAACAGGCTGGAGAAGGGGCTGAATGGGGACTCCTCCTGTTCCTGTGTAACAGGCTGGAAAAGGGGCTGAATGGGGCCTCCTCCTGTTCCTGTGTAACGGGCTGTAGAAGGGGCTGAATGGGGCCTCCTGTTCCTGTGTAACGGGCTGTAGAAGGGGCTGAATGGGGCCTCCTGTTCCTGTGTAACGGGCTGGAGAAGGAGCTGAATGGGGCCTCCTCCTGTTCCTGTGTAACAGGCTTGAGAAGGGGCTGAATGGGGCCTCCTCCTGTTCCAGTGTAACAGGCTGGAGAAGGGACTGAATGGGGCCTCCTCCTGTTCCTGTGTAACAGGCTGGAAAAGGGGCTGAATGGGGCCTCCTCCTGTTCCAGTGTAACAGGCTAGAGAAGGGGCTGATTGGGGCCTCCTCCTGTTCCAGTGTAACAGGCTGGAGAAGGGGCTGAATGGGGCCTCCTCCTGTTCCTGTGTAACGGGCTGGAGAAGGGGCTGAATGGGGCCTCCTCCTGTTCCTGTGTAACGGGCTGGAGAAGGGGCTGAATGGGGCCTCCTCCTGTTCCTGTGTAACAGGCTGGAGAAGGGGCTGAATGGGGCCTCCTCCTGTTCCTGTGTAACAGGCTGGAGAAGGGGCTGAATGGGGCCTCCTCCTGTTCCTGTGTAACAGGCTGGAGAAGGGGCTGAATGGGGACTCCTCCTGTTCCTGTGTAACAGGCTGGAGAAGGGGCTGAATGGGGCCTCCTCCTGTTCCTGTGTAACAGGCTGGAGAAGGGGCTGAATGGGGCCTCCTCCTGTTCCTGTGTAACAGGCTGGAGAAGGGGCTGAATGGGGCCTCCTCCTGTTCCTGTGTAACAGGCTGGAGAAGGGGCTGAATGGGGCCTCCTCCTGTTCCTGTGTAACAGGCTGGAGAAGGGGCTGAATGGGGCCTCCTCCTGTTCCTGTGTAACAGGCTGGGGAAGGGGCTGAATGGGGCCTCCTCCTGTTCCTGTGTAACAGGCTGGAGAAGGGGCTGAATGGGGCCTCCTCCTGTTCCTGTGTAACAGGCTGGAGAAGGGGCTGAATGGGGCCTCCTCCTGTTCCTGTGTAACAGGCTGGAGAAGGGGCTGAATGGGGCCTCCTCCTGTTCCTGTGTAACAGGCTGGGGAAGGGGCTGAATGGGGCCTCCTCCTGTTCCTGTGTAACAGGCTGGAGAAGGGGCTGAATGGGGCCTCCTCCTGTTCCTGTGTAACAGGTTGGAGAAGGGGCTGAATGGGGCCTCCTCCTGTTCCTGTGTAACAGGCTGGAGAAGGGGCTGAATGGGGCCTCCTGCTCCTGTGTAACAGGCTGGGGAAGGGGCTGAATGGGGCCTCCTCCTGTTCCTGTGTAACAGGCTGGGGAAGGGGCTGAATGGGGCCTCCTCCTGTTCCTGTGTAACAGGCTGGAGAAGGGGCTGAATGGGGCCTCCTCCTGTTCCTGTGTAACTGGCTGGAGAAGGGGCTGAATGGGCCTCCTCCTGTTCCTGTGTAACAGGCTGGAGAAAGGGCTGAATGGGGCCTCCTCCTGTTCCTGTGTAACGGGATGGAGAAGGGGCTGAATGGGGCCTCCTCCTGTTCCTGTGTAACGGGCTGGAGAAGGGGCTGAATGGGGCCTCCTCCTGTTCCTGTGTAACAGGCTGGAGAAGGGGCTGAATGGGCCTCCTCCTGTTCCTGTGTAACGGGCTGGAGAAGGGGCTGAATGGGGCCTCCTCCTGTTCCTGTGTAACAGGCTGGAGAAGGGGCTGAATGGGGCCTCCTCCTGTTCCTGTGTAACGGGCTGGAGAAGGGGCTGAACGGGGCCTCCTCCTGTTCCTGTGTAACGGGCTGGAGAAGGGGCTGAATGGGGCCTCCTCCTGTTCCTGTGTAACAGGCTGGAGAAGGGGCTGAATGGAGCCTCCTCCTGTTCCTGGTAACGGGCTGGAGAAGGGGCTGAACGGGGCCTCCTCCTGTTCCTGGGTAACAGGCTGGAGAAGGGGCTGAATGGGGCCTCCTCCTGTTCCTGGGTAACAGGCTGGGGAAGGGGCTGAATGGGGCCTCCTGTTCCTGTGTAACAGGCTGGAGAAGGGGCTGAATGGGGCCTCCTCCTGTTCCTGTGTAACGGGCTGGAGAAGGGGCTGAATGGGGCCTCCTGTTCCTGTGTAACAGGCTGGAGAAGGGGCTGAATGGGGCCCCCTCCTGTTCCTGTGTAACAGGCTTGAGAAGGGGCTGAATGGAGCCTCCTCCTGTTCCTGTGTAACGGGCTGGAGAAGGGGCTGAATGGGCCTCCTCCTGTTCCTGTGTAACGGGCTGGAGAAGGGGCTGAATGGGGCCTCCTCCTGTTCCTGTGTAACAGGCTGGAGAAGGGGCTGAATGGGGCCTCCTCCGGTTCCTGTGTAACAGGCTGGAGAAGGGGCTGAATGGGGCCTCCTCCTGTTCCTGTGTAACGGGCTGGAGAAGGGGCTGAATGGGGACTCCTCCTGTTCCTGTGTAACAGGCTGGAGAAGGGGCTGAATGGGGCCTCCTCCTGTTCCTGTGTAACGGGCTGGAGAAGGGGCTGAATGGGGCCTCCTGTTCCTGTGTAACGGGCTGGAGAAGGGGCTGAATGGGGCCTCCTCCTGTTCCTGTGTAACAGGCTGGAGAAGGGACTGAATGAGGCCTCCTCCTGTTCCTGTGTAACAGGCTGGAGAAGGGGCTGAATGGGGCCTCCTCCTGTTCCTGTGTAACAGGCTGGAGAAGGGGCTGAATGGGGCCTCCTCCTGTTCCTGTGTAACGGGCTGGAGAAGGGGCTGAATGGGGCCTCCTCCTGTTCCTGTGTAACGGGCTGGAGAAGGGGCTGAATGGGGCCTCCTCCTGTTCCTGTGTAACAGGCTGGAGAAGGGGCTGAATGGGCCTCCTCCTGTTCCTGTGTAACGGGCTGGAGAAGGGGCTGAATGGGGCCTCCTCCTGTTCCTGTGTAACAGGCTGGAGAAGGGGCTGAATGGGGCCTCCTCCTGTTCCTGTGTAACGGGCTGGAGAAGGGGCTGAACGGGGCCTCCTCCTGTTCCTGTGTAACGGGCTGGAGAAGGGGCTGAATGGGGCCTCCTCCTGTTCCTGTGTAACAGGCTGGAGAAGGGGCTGAATGGAGCCTCCTCCTGTTCCTGGTAACGGGCTGGAGAAGGGGCTGAACGGGGCCTCCTCCTGTTCCTGGGTAACAGGCTGGAGAAGGGGCTGAATGGGGCCTCCTCCTGTTCCTGGGTAACAGGCTGGGGAAGGGGCTGAATGGGGCCTCCTGTTCCTGTGTAACAGGCTGGAGAAGGGGCTGAATGGGGCCTCCTCCTGTTCCTGTGTAACGGGCTGGAGAAGGGGCTGAATGGGGCCTCCTGTTCCTGTGTAACAGGCTGGAGAAGGGGCTGAATGGGGCCCCCTCCTGTTCCTGTGTAACAGGCTTGAGAAGGGGCTGAATGGAGCCTCCTCCTGTTCCTGTGTAACAGGCTGGAGAAGGGGCTGAATGGGGCCCCCTCCTGTTCCTGTGTAACAGGCTTGAGAAGGGGCTGAATGAGGCCTCCTCCTGTTCCTGTGTAACAGGCTGGAGAAGGGGCTGAATGGGGCCTCCTCCTGTTCCTGTGTAACGGGCTGGAGAAGGGGCTGAATGAGGCCTCCTCCTGTTCCTGTGTAACAGGCTGGAGAAGGGGCTGAATGGGGCCTCCTCCTGTTCCTGTGTAACGGGCTGGAGAAGGGGCTGAATGGGGCCTCCTCCTGTTCCTGTGTAACGGGCTGGAGAAGGGGCTGAATGGGGCCTCCTCCTGTTCCTGTGTAACGGGCTGGAGAAGGGGCTGAACGGGGCCTCCTCCTGTTGAAGTTTCAGTGGTCAGAGATTGATTCTGCCCCACCAGACATGTTTATAAGGAATCTGATAGATCTTCCTCTCGTTCCCAATCTGAATTCGAATTGTTCTTCACGATTCAGGTGCACAGGAGTACGACCGGCTCCGCCCCCTCTGCTACCAAGGGGCCAGTGTGGTGCTCATTTGTTACGATGTCGTAAACCCAACCAGCTTTCAACATGTGCTAAGCAGAGTAAGTCAAAGGATATCTTACATTTCACCGGACAGAGTGGCTGAATGGTCTCGGGAGCGAGTGAGCATTGAGTGAACCTGCTTCAGTACTCAGGCCGCAGTGTCAGAGGGTCAGTACTGAGGGAGTGCCGCACTGTCAGGGGGTCAGTACTGAGGGAGTGCCGCACTGTCAGAGGGTCAGTACTGAGGGAGTGCCGCACTGTCAGAGGGTCAGTACTGAGGGAGTGCTGCACTGTCAGAGGGTCAGTACTGAGGGAGTGCTGCACTGTCAGAGGGTCAGTACTGAGGGAGTGCCGCACTGTCAGAGGGTCAGTACTGAGGGAGTGCTGCACTGTCAGAGGGTCAGTACTGAGGGAGTGCTGCACTGTCAGAGGGTCAGTACTGAGGGAGTGCTGCACTGTCAGAGGGTCAGTACTGAGGGAGTGCCGCACTGTCAGAGGGTCAGTAGTGAGGGAGTGCTGCACTGTCAGAGGGTCAGTACTGAGGGAGTGCGGCACTGTCAGAGGGTCAGTACTGAGGGAGTGCCGCACTGTCAGAGGGTCAGTACTGAGGGAGTGCCGCACTGTCAGAGGGTCAGTACTGAGGGAGTGCCGCACTGTCAGAGGGTCAGTACTGAGGGAGTGCTGCACTGTCAGAGGGTCAGTACTGAGGGAGTGCTGCACTGTCAGAGGGTCAGTACTGAGGGAGTGCTGCACTGTCAGACGGTCAGTACTGAGGTAGTGCCGCACTGTCAGAGGGTCAGTACTGAGGGAGTGCTGCACTGTCAGAGGGTCAGTACTGAGGTCGTGCCGTACTGTCAGAGGGTCAGTACTGAGGGAGTGCTGCACTGTCAGAGGGTCAGTACTGAGGGAGTGCCGCACTGTCAGAGAGTCAGTACTGAGGGAGTGCTGCACTGTCAGAGGGTCAGTACTGAGGGAGTGCTGCACTGTCAGAGGGTCAGTAATGAGGGAGCGCCGCACTGTCAGAGTGTCAGTACTGAGGGAGTGCTGCACTGTCAGAGGGTCAGTACTGAGGGAGTGCCGCACTGTCAGAGGGTCAGTACTGAGGGAGTGCCGCACTGTCAGAGAGTCAGTAATGAGGGAGCGCCGCACTGTCAGAGTGTCAGTACTGAGGGAGTGCTGCACTGTCAGAGGGTCAGTACTGAGGGAGTGCCGCACTGTCAGAGGGTCAGTACTGAGGGAGTGCCGCACTGTCAGAGAGTCAGTAATGAGGGAGCGCCGCACTGTCAGAGGGTCAGTACTGAGGGAGTGCTGCACTGTCAGAGGGTCAGTACTGAGGGAGTGCTGCACTGTCAGAGGGTCAGTACTGAGGGAGTGCCGCACTGTCAGAGGGTCAGTACTGAGGGAGTGCTGCACTGTCAGAGGGTCAGTACTGAGGGAGTGCTGCACTGTCAGAGGGTCAGTACTGAGGTAGTGCTGCACTGTCAGAGGGTCAGTACTGAGGGAGTGCTGCACTGTCAGAGGGTCAGTACTGAGGGAATGCTGCACTGTCAGAGGGTCAGTACTGAGGGAGTGCTGCACTGTCAGAGGGTCAGTACTGAGGGAGTGCTGCACTGTCAGAGGGTCAGTACTGAGGGAGTGCTGCTCTTCCGAATGGTCCTTACATTTATCTGCCTGTTGTTTTGTCTTCATCAGTGGTTTCCTGAGGTTCGTCAACGTTGCCCCGGGATTCCTATCATCCTTGTTGCCTGCAAGACAGATTTACGTATGAACAAAATCTGCCAACGGAGACTTAGCCGAGAGTGTCTGGAGGCTGTCACCTATAACCAGGTCAGCACCGAGGAACAGACTCACCCAGCTCGGAAATCACTGACACCAACACTCCCTCCAACAGCAAACCCTCCCTCCCGGTGTCTGCGGAAACCCTGGGTTAGAGAGAGAGGGGAAATCAGCCAGGGTTCCTGCTCCTGATCACTGTCCAGTGATCCCTGGGTTAGAGAGAGAGAGGGGAAATCAGCCAGGGTTCCTGCTCCTGATCACTGTCCGGTGATCCCTGTGTTAGAGAGAGAGAGGGGAAATCAGCCAGGGCTCCTGCTCCTGATCACTGTCCAGTGATCCCTGGGTTAGAGAGAGGGGGGAAATCAGCCAGGGTTCCTGCTCCTGATCACTGTCCAGTGATCTCTGGGTTAGAGAGAGAGGGGAAATCAGCCAGGGTTCCTGCTCCTGATCACTGTCCAGTGATCCCTGGGTTAGAGAGAGAGAGGGGAAATCAGCCAGGGTTCCTGCTCCTGATCACTGTCCAGTGACCCCTGGGTTAGAGAGAGAGAGGGGAAATCAGCCAGGGTTCCTGCTCCTGATCACTGTCCAGTGATCCCTGGGTAAGAGAGAGAGGGGAAATCAGCCAGGGTTCCTGCTCCTGATCACTGTCCAGTGATCCCTGGGTTAGAGAGAGAGAGGGGAAATCAGCCAGGGTTCCTGCTCCTGATCACTGTCCAGTGATCCCTGGGTTAGAGAGAGAGAGGAAATCAGCCAGGGTTCCTGCTCCTGATCACTGTCCAGTGATCCCTGGGCGAGAGAGAGAGAGGAAATCAGCCAGGGTTCCTGCTCCTGATCACTGTCCAGTGATCCCTGGGTTAGAGAGAGGGAAAATCAGCCAGGGTTCCTGCTCCTGATCACTGTCCAGTGATCCCTGGGCGAGAGAGAGAGAGGAAATCAGCCAGGGTTCCTGCTCCTGATCACTGTCCAGTGATCCCTGGGTTAGAGAGAGGGGAAATCAGCCAGGGTTCCAGCTCCTGATCACTGTCCAGTGATCCCTGGGTTAGAGTGAGAGAGGGGAAATCAGCCAGGGTTCCTGCTCCTGATCACTGTCCAGTGATCCCTGGGTTAGAGAGAGAGAGGGGAAATCAGCCAGGGTTCCTGCTCCTGATCACTGTCCGGTGATCCCTGGGTTAGAGAGAGAGAAGGGAAATCAGCCAGGGTTCCTGCTCCTGATCACTGTCCAGTGATCCCTGGGTTAGAGAGAGAGAGGGGAAATCAGCCAGGGTTCCTGCTCCTGATCACTGTCCGGTGATCCCTGTGTTAGAGAGAGAGAGGGGAAATCAGCCAGGGCTCCTGCTCCTGATCACTGTCCAGTGATCCCTGGGTTAGAGAGAGGGGGGAAATCAGCCAGGGTTCCTGCTCCTGATCACTGTCCAGTGATCTCTGGGTTAGAGAGAGAGGGGAAATCAGCCAGGGTTCCTGCTCCTGATCACTGTCCAGTGATCCCTGGGTTAGAGAGAGAGAGGGGAAATCAGCCAGGGTTCCTGCTCCTGATCACTGTCCAGTGACCCCTGGGTTAGAGAGAGAGAGGGGAAATCAGCCAGGGTTCCTGCTCCTGATCACTGTCCAGTGATCCCTGGGTAAGAGAGAGAGGGGAAATCAGCCAGGGTTCCTGCTCCTGATCACTGTCCAGTGATCCCTGGGTTAGAGAGAGAGAGGGGAAATCAGCCAGGGTTCCTGCTCCTGATCACTGTCCAGTGATCCCTGGGTTAGAGAGAGAGAGGAAATCAGCCAGGGTTCCTGCTCCTGATCACTGTCCAGTGATCCCTGGGCGAGAGAGGGAGAGGAAATCAGCCAGGGTTCCTGCTCCTGATCACTGTCCTGTGATCCCTGGGTTAGAGAGAGAGGGGGGAGAAATCAGCCAGGGTTCCTGCTCCTGATCACTGTCCAGTGATCCCTGGGTTAGAGAGAGGGAAAATCAGCCAGGGTTCCTGCTGCTGATCACTGTCCAGTGATCCCTGGGTTAGAGAGAGAGAGGGGAAATCAGCCAGGGTTCCTGCTCCTGATCACTGTCCAGTGACCCCTGGGTTAGAGAGAGAGAGGGGAAATCAGCCAGGGTTCCTGCTCCTGATCACTGTCCAGTGATCCCTGGGTTAGAGAGAGAGGGGAAATCAGCCAGGGTTCCTGCTCCTGATCACTGTCCAGTGATCCCTGGGTTAGAGAGAGAGGGGAAATCAGCCAGGGTTCCTGCTCCTGATCACTGTCCAGTGATCCCTGGGTTAGAGAGAGAGGGGAAATCAGCCAGGGTTCCTGCTCCTGATCACTGTCCAGTGATCCCTGGGTTAGAGAGAGGGAAAATCAGCCAGGGTTCCTGCTCCTGATCACTGTCCAGTGATCCCTGGGTTAGAGAGAGAGGGGAAATCAGCCAGGGTTCCTGCTCCTGATCCCTGTCCAGTGATCCCTGGGTTAGAGAGAGAGAGGGGAAAATCAGCCAGGGTTCCTGCTCCTGATCACTGTCCAGTGATCCCTGGGTTAGAGAGAGAGGGGAAATCAGCCAGGGTTCCTGCTCCTGATCACTGTCCAGTGACCCCTGGGTTAGAGAGAGAGAGGGGAAATCAGCCAGGGTTCCTGCTCCTGATCACTGTCCAGTGATCCCTGGGTTAGAGCGAGAGAGGAAATCAGCCAGGGTTCCTGCTCCTGATCACTGTCCGGTGATCCCTGGGTTAGAGAGAGAGGGGAAATCAGCCAGGGTTCCTGCTCCTGATCACTGTCCAGTGATCCCTGGGTTAGAGAGAGAGAGGGGAAATCAGCCAGGGTTCCTGCTCCTGATCACTGTCCAGTGATCCCTGGGTTAGAGAGAGAGAGGGGAAATCAGCCAGGGTTCCTGCTCCTGATCACTGTCCAGTGATCCCTGGGTTGTGGGGCAGTGCGGGCTCGATGTGTCAGTTAAATGATGTTCACCATCTTGGGTTCCAGGGGCTGACCGTGGCTCACCAGATGCGGGCATCCGGCTTTCTGGAATGTTCTGCCAAGCTGAACGAGAAGGTGGAGGAGACCTTCAGCAAGGCAGCCCTGGCCGCCAGCAGCAGCTGCAACAGGTCGAGGAAGAGTAGGAGTGGCAGGAGGGGCTGCCTAGTGTCGTAGCAACATGCCCAGCTACTGCCAGTCCGATCATCTTCGAAAAGGCCCCCTGCAGCCTCGTATGGAACTTCCTGCATGGAGAGAGGGCGAGGCTGGGCCCCCACCGTTGTGGCTCGCTACCTCAGGCGACAACCAGGCCTCCTGTACTCGCTCGGCCCATGTGAGGGAGTTAGACCCCGACCGTAGATTCTGGACAGGCCCAGGCTCTCGGCCTACCGTGCTGGTTTAGCCTGATACCAAAGTTGCGGCGCCGAGCCCCTTCGATAACCCAATGGAGCAGGAAACACCCAGGCTTACGGCCTAGCGCTGATTGCACTGAAACCCAGCACGTCCGGTGTGTCGGCTCCCAAGCACACACACACACAGCAGAAAAGCAGAAACATTCGGAGGAACGGGAGCGAGATTCTGATGCTAGCGGACTACGGAAACCTCATCCACTTTCTGGTGTCGGCGTATTCAGGAAGAGTTCTGAGAGACTCGCATCGAGAAGCGACTGGAAACATTGTGACTGGTCACAGAGCCCTCGGAGCTCGGGTTCATTAACGTCACACATTGAACTGACATGACAGAATGTAACGTGTTCGACGTGAGGCCTTGTGATTCGTTTTCTCACAGACTGGACTCAATAAAGAGCATTTCTCAACGTTTTAATTTCTGCTTCCAAATCCCTCGGCCTGTGTTTTACACAAAGGAGTTTGCAATACCCCCATTTCAGGCCCAAGGTGTAGAGAGCTGCACAGGGCCCGTTCAGCCCATCGGACCTGGTCCGCCAACCCCACTTTTGGCCCTCTTCCCCCGCTCACCCCTTCATTCCCTCAGTGTCCTTAAACCGCTGAGTGATGAAAGGTCCTCTAATCGCAGGCCAAGCCGATGTCCGAAGAGCCTCCCCTCCCCCGCCTGTTTACCGCCCCGTTTGAGGGAGCCCAGGCAGGGGGAGAGAGTCTGCCCTCGTCAAGACCCTTCAGAGTCGGCGGCGTCTCAATGAGATCCCCTCTCATTCTTTTGAAACTCCAGGGAACAGAGATCCCCCATTAGGGAAGTGGAAAATTGAAGAGCGGAGGCGATGAGAGAGTGCGAGTAGAGGCTGGCAGCGAACCTAGGCCAAGGCCGGCGCCGGAGTGATTTCCCACCCAAAATCTTTGGCTACTTTGATGGCAGAGCTGGAGAGATTTTTGGGAAGCAAGGTGAGGGGCGAAAGGTCATCGAGGGGTAGGCGGCGCCCCGATTTGAGGTCACTATCAGATCCGCCAGGATCTTCATTAATTGGCGGGAGAGTTGCACGAGGCAGTGTTGTCCATCCCTGCGCCTACTTTGCACGGTCCATCGCAGAGGCAGTGGTCACATTTCTTCACTGCTCCTCAGAGTCAGGGGCCGGTGGCAAAGGGCTGGGAACTGCGAGTGACACAAGTCTTGTTCACAAACAGGATCGAGAGATCAGCCCATGTCCTGCAGGCCCGTCAGATTTCGGCCGGATATCATTGTATGATAGAATCCGAGAAACCCGACAGTACACAGGGAGCCCATTCGGCCCATCTAGTCTGCACCGACCCTTGAAAGAGCATCCCACCAGGCCCACTCCCCAGCCATATCCCCCTAACCCAGCAAACCCACCTAAACGTTTGGACACGAAGGGACAATTTAACACGGCCAATCCACCTAACCTGTACATCTTTGGACACTGAGGGACAATTTAACACGGCCAATCCACCTAACCTGCACATCTTTGGTCACTAAGGGACAATTTAACACGGCCAATCCACCTAACCTGTACATCTTTGGACACTAAGGGACAATTTAACACGGCCAATCCACCTAACCTGCACATCTTTGGACACTAAGGGACAATTTAACACGGCCAATCTACCTAACCTGTACATCTTTGGACACTAAGGGACAATTTAACACGGTCAATCCACCTAACCTGTACATCTTTGGACACTAAGGGACAATTTAACACGGCCAATCCACCTAACCTGTACATCTTTGGACACTAAGGGACAATTTCACACGGCCAATCCACCTAACCTGTACATCTTTGGACACTAAAGGACAATTTAACACGGCCAATCCACCTAACCTGTACATGTTTGGACATTAAGGGACAATTTCACACGGCCAATCCACCTAACCTGCACATCTTTGGACACTAAGGGACAATTTAACACGGCCAATCCACCTAACCTGTACATCTTTGAACACGAAAGGACAATTTAACACGGCCAATCCACCTAACCTGTACATCTTTGGACACTAAGGGACAATTTAACACGGCCAATCCACCTAACCTGCACATCTTTGGACACTAAGGGACAATTTAACACGGCCAATCCACCTAACCTGTACATCTTTGGACACTAAGGGACAATTTAACACTGCCAATCCACCTAACCTGTACATCTTTGGACACTAAGGGACAATTTAGCACGGCCAATCCACCTAACCTGCACATCTTTGGACACCAAGGGACAATTTCACACGGCCAATCCACCTAACCTGTACATCTTTGGACACTAAGGGACAATTTAACACGGCCAATCCACCTAACCTGTACATCTTTGGACACTAAGGGACAATTTAACACGGCCAATCCACCTAACCTGTACATCTTTGGACACTAAGGGACAATTTAACACGGCCAATCCACCTAACCTGCACATCTTTGGACACTAAGGGACAATTTCACACGGCCAATCCACCAAACTGTACATCTTTGGACACTAAAGGAAAATTTAACACGGCCAATCCACCTAACCTGTACATCTTTGGACACTAAGGGACAATTTAACACGGCCAATCCACCTAACCTGTACATCTTTGGACACTAAGGGACAATTTAACACGGCCAATCCACCTAACCTGTACATCTTTGGACACTAAGGGACAATTTAACACGGCCAATCCACCTAACCTGTACATCTTTGGACACTAAGGGACAATTTAACACGGCCAATCCACCTAACCTGTACATCTTTGGACACTAAGGGACAATTTCACACGGCCAATCCACCTAACCTGTACATCTTTGGACATTAAGGGACAATTTCACACGGCCAATCCACCTAACCTGCACATCTTTGGACACTAAGGGATAATTTACACGGCCAATCCACCTAACCTGTACATCTTTGGACACGAAGGGACAGTTTAACACAGCCAATCCACCTAACCTGCACACCTTTGGACACAAAGGGGTAATTTAACACGGCCAATCCACCTAACATGCACATCTTTGAACACTAAGGGACAAATTAACACGGCCAATCCACCTAACCTGTACATCTTTGAATACAAAGGGACAATTTAACATGGTCAATCCACGTAACCTGTACACCTTTGTACAGTAAGGGACAATTTACCACGGCCAATCCACCTAGCCTGCACATCTTTGGACACTAAGGGACAATTTAACACGGCCAATTCACCTAACCTGCACATCAAAGGACACTAAGGGACAATTTAACATGGTCAATCCACATAACCTGTACACCTTTGGACACTATGGGACAATTTAACACGGCCAATCCACCTAACAGGCACATCTTTGGACACTAAGGGACAATTTAACACGGCCAATTCACCTAACCTGCACATCAAAGGACACTAAGGGACAATTTAACATGGTCAATCCACATAACCTGTACACCTTTGGACACTAAGGGACAATTTAACACGGCCAATCCACCTAACAGGCACATCTTTGGACACTAAGGGACAATTTTACATGGCTAATCCACCTAACCTGTACATCTTTGGACACTAAGGGACAATTTAACACGGCCAATCCACCTAACCTGCACATCTTTGGACGCTAAGGGACAATTTACACCGCGAATCCACCTAACCTGTACATCTTTGGACACTAAGGGACAATTTATCACGTCCAAACCACCTAACCTGTACACCTTTGAACACTAAGGGACAATTTAACAAGGCCAATCCATCTAAACTGTTCATCTTTGGACAATAAGGGACAATTTAACACGGCCAATCCACCTAACCTGTACATCTTTGGACACTAAGGGGCAATTTAACATGGTCAATCCACTTAACCTGTACATCTTTGGACACTAAAGGACAATTTAACATGGCCAATCCACCTAACCTGTACATCTTTGGACACTATGGGACAATTTAACACGGCCAATCCACCTAACCTGTACATCTTTGGACACTAAGGGACAATTTAACATGGCCAATCCACCTAACCTGCACATCTTTGGACACTAAGGGACAATTTAACATGGTCAATCCACTTAACCTGCACATCTTTGGACACTAAGGGACAATTTAACACGTCCAATCCACCAAACCTGTACATCTTTGGACGCTAAAGGATAATTTACACGGCCAATCCACCTAACCTATACATCTTTGGACACGAAGGGACAATTTAACACGGCCAATCCACCTAACCTGTACATCTTTGGACACAAAGGGATAATTTAACACGGCCAATCCACCGAACCTGCACATCTTGGAACACTAAGGGACAAATTAACACGGCCAATCCACCTAACCTGTACATCTTTGGACACTAAGGGACAATTTAACACGGCCAACCCACCTAACCTGCACATCTTTGGACACTAAGGGACAATTTAACACGGCCAACCCACCTAACCTGCACATCTTTGGACACTAAGGGACAATTTAACACGGCGAATCCACCTAATCTGTACGTCCTTGGACTGCGGGAGGAAACCAGAGCACCCGGAGGAAACAGATGGCGAGAAAGTGCAAACTCCTCACAGACAGTGACCCAAGCCAGGGAGCAAACCCCGGTCCCTGGTACTGAAAGGCAGTAGTGCTAACCACTGTGCTGCCTCTAGTTTGGGGCAGGTTACTTTGGGAACATTTTGAACTATGACGAGGATGGTGGTGAGCCTCGAAACGCCATTGGTTGGTGGATTGGGTGGACAAGGGACAGAGGGAGTTCAATGCAGGGAAGTGTAAAATGACCTAATTTGATGGGGTGGATATGGAGGGACAATATGAATATAGTAATCACCTGTCTAAAGTTGATGCAGTAGCTTGGGGTCTATGGGCCAAAATCATTGAAGGAGGCGAGACAGGTTGCGAGAGAGCAGTAACATCATTGATTCTGAGGCGAGGACCCTAGAACGTCATAGAACATAGAACAATACAGCGCAGTACAGGCCCTTCGGCCCACGATGTTGCACCGAAACAAAAGCCATCTAACCTACACTATGCCATTATCATCCATATGTTTATCCAATAAACTTTTAAATGCCCTCAATGTTGGCGAGTTCACTACTGTAGCAGGTAGGGCATTCCACGGCCTCACTACTCTTTGCGTAAAGAACCTACCTCTGTCCTATATCTATTACCCCTCAGTTTAAAGTTATGTCACCTCGTGCCAGCCATATCCATCCGCGGGAGAAGGCTCTCACTGTCCACCCTATCCAACCCCCTGATCATTTTGTATGCCTCTATTAAGTCTCCTCTTAACCTTCTTCTCTCCAACGAAAACAACCTCAAGTCCATC
Organism: Scyliorhinus torazame; assembly: GCF_047496885.1. NCBI lineage: Eukaryota > Metazoa > Chordata > Chondrichthyes > Carcharhiniformes > Scyliorhinidae > Scyliorhinus > Scyliorhinus torazame. Next base: position 7,779,063 of record NC_092710.1, on the reverse strand, counting down.
AGCCTTTCCTCATAAGATTTTCCCTCCATACCAGGCAACATCCTGGTAAATCTCCTCTGCACCCACTCCAAAGCCTCCACGTCCTTCCTATAATGCGGTGACCAGAACTGTACGCAATACTCCAAATGCGGCCGTACCAGAGTTCTGTACAGCTGCAACATGACCTCCCGACTCCGGAACTCAATCCCTCTACCAATAAAGGCCAACACTCCATAGGCCTTCTTCACAACCCTATCAAGCTGGGTGGCAACTTTCAGGGATCTATGTACATGGACACCTAGATCCCTCTGCTCATCCACACTTTCAAGAACTTTACCATTAGCCAAATATTCCGCATTCCTGTTATTCCTTCCAAAGTGAATCACCTCACACTTCTCTACATTAAACTCCATTTGCCACCTCTCAGCCCAGCTCTGCAGCTTATCTATATCCTTCTGTAACCTGCTACATCCTTCCACACTATCGACAACACCACCGACTTTAGTATCGTCTGCAAATTTACTCACCCACCCTTCTAGTGTCATATAGAACACTACGATGATATGAGGCGTGAGTTGGCTATGATGGATTAGGGAATATTAAACGGATGCCAGTGGATAGACAATGGCAAACATTCAAGGTGCATATCGAGGAACTGCTACAATTGTCTGACACAAAAGCAAAAGGGGGTAAGAGGGCCAATCCATGGCGTACAAAGGAAATTAGAGATAGTATCCGATCCAAGGAAGAAGCATACAGATTGGACAAGAAAAACAACAGGTCAGAGGTTTGGGAGCTGTTTAGAATTCAGCAAGGAAGGGCAAAGGGATTGATTAAGAAGGGGAAAATAGAGTATGAGAAGAAGCTGGCAGGGAACATAAAAAACTGACTGTAAAAGTTTCTGGAGGTACGTGAAGAGAAAAAGATTGGTGAAGATAAATGTAGGTCCCTTACTGTCAGAAACAGGGGAATTTGTAACGGGGACAAAGAAATGGCTGAGCAACTAAATATGTACTTTGGTTCTGTCTTCACAAATGAGGACACAAATCAGATACCAGAAATGTTGGGGAACGCAGGGTTTAGTGAGAGGGAGGAACTGAGGGAGATCAATATTATTAGGGAAATGATATTGGGGAAATTGATGGGATTGAAGGTGGATAAATCCCCAGGGCCTAAGAATCTACATCCCAGAGTGCTTAAGGAGGTAGCTCTGGAAATAGATGCTTTGATGGTCATCTTCCAGGATTCTCTCGACTCTGGAACTGTCCCTGCAGATTGGAGGGTAGCTAATGTAACTCCACTATTTAAATAGGGAGGTAGAGAGAAAACAGGGAGTTATAGACCAGTGAGTCTGACGTCGATAGTGGGGAAAGTTCTGGATGCCATTATCAAAGGTTTTATAGCAGAGCACTTAGAAAACAGTGGCAGGATCGGGCAGAGTCAGCAGGGAGGTACGAAGGGGAAATCGAAGATGTGACTAGTAGAGTAGATGAGGGGGAGCCAGTCGATGTGGTATATTTGGACTTTCAGAAGGCTTTTGAAAAAGTTCCACACAAGAGATTAAAGTGCAAAATGAAAGGTGGTGAGGGAACCAACAAGAGGGAAAAACATACTTGACCTCATCCTCACCAATCTGCCTGCTGCAGATGCCTCTGTCCATGACAGTATCGGTGGAAGTGACCACCGCACAGTCCTTGCGGAGACAAAGTCCCGTCTTCACATTGAGGACACCCTCCATCGTGTTGTGTGGCGTTACCACCGAGCTAAATGCGATAGACTTCGAACAGGTCTAGCACTGGGCCTCCAGGAGGCGCTGTGGGCAGCAGCAGAATTGTATTCAACCTCGATCGGTAACCTCACGGCCCGGCATATTTTATCATAGAATTTACAGCGCAGAAGGAGGCCACCCGGCCCATCGAGTCTGCACCGGCTCTTGGAAAGAGCACCCTACCCAAGGTCAACACCTCCACCCTATCCCCACAACCCCACCCAACACTAAGGGAAATTTTAGATACTAAGGGCAATTTAACATGGCCAATCCACCTAACCTGCACATCTTTGGACTGTGGGAGGAAACCGGAGCACCCGGAGGAAACCCACGCACACACGGGGAGGACGTGCAGACTCCGCACAGACAGTGACCCAAGCGGGGAATCAAACCTGGGACCATGGAGCTGTGAAGCAATTGTGCTATCCACAATGCTACCGTGCTGCCCAATCTCTCCCCGTGCTCCCCCACTCTACCATTACCACCCAGCCAGGGGATCAACCCTGGTTCAATGAAGAGCGAGGAGAGCTTGCCGGGAGCAACATCAGACATACCGGAAAATGAGGTATCCACCTGGTGAGGCTACAACACAGGACATCTTGAGTCAAACAGGATAAGCTGCAAGTAACAGACAGAGCGAAGCGATTCCACAACAAACGCATCAGATCCAAGCTCTGCCGTCCGGCCACATCCAGCCGGGAATGGTGGTGGACAACTAAACAACTCACTGGAGGAGGAGGCTCCACAAATATCCCCATCCCCAATGATGGAGGAGCCCAGCACATCTGTGCAAAAGACACGACTGAGGCATTCGCAACAATCTTCGGCCAGAAGTGCCGAGTGGACGGTGCGGTTAGTGGGTGTTTCTTGATGGCTGCGTCGTTTTCTCTCTTATCCCTTGTGATTCCGAGAGGTCGGACAGCCAGTCTGCAGCTTTGGGTGGTGCTGCTGACCGCCAGCCGAACAGGATTCGGGCAATCGGGGAGACAAAAGCCAGGGCGCCCGCCCTACTCCCCATGAATAGATCTGTCTGGTCTGATACCCCAAAGACTCTCGGGCAAGGCTCCACCCTCAGCACCTTCGACACTGCCTCGGAGAAGGCTGCCCAGTGCCCACTAGTCTGGGGCCAGCCCAGAACATGTGGGTGTGGTTCGCCGGGCCCGTCTGGCACCGTTCACATCTCCGGGAAGAACCTGCTCATTCGGGTGGTCAGGTGTGCTGTGTGGAACACCTTTAACTGCGTTCGGCTCAACCCTGTGCCTGTGAAGGTGGAGTTCGTCCTCTGCAGTGCTTCAATCTGGAGCCGTCCCCCCCCCCCCCCCCCAACTTCTATGCCAAGTTCTCCCTCCCATTTGTCGCTTATCTCATCCAGGGTGCAGTGTACCTCCTCCAACAGTTGTCCACACATCCCCCGCCGTAGGTAGACTGCGTCCAGCTGTTCTTCAACTTACAAATGTCCTGGGACCTGGGGGGGGGGGGGTGTCTGTCCTGGTATCTGGGGGGGGGGGGTCTGTCCTGGTATCTGGGGGGGTGTCTGTCCTGGTATCTGGGGGGGGTGTCTGTCCTGGTATCTGGGGGGGGGGTCTGTCCTGGTATCTGGGGGGGTGTCTGTCCTGGTATCTGGGGGGGGTGTCTGTCCTGGTATCTGGGGGGGGGGGGGTCTGTCCTGGTATCTGGGGGGGGTGTCTGTCCTGGTATCTGGGGGGGGGGGGTGTCTGTCCTGGTATCTGGGGGGGGTGGGGGTGTCTATCCTGGTATCTGGGTGTGTGTCTGTCCTGGTATCTGGATGTGCGTCTGTCCTGGTATCTGGGGGGGGGTGTCTATCCTGGTATCTGGGTGTGTGTCTGTCCTGGTATCTACGGGTGTGCCTGCCCTGGTATCTGGGTGGGTGTTTGCCCTGGTATCTGGGGGGGGGGGGGGTCTGTCCTGGTATCTGGGGGCGAGTCTGCCCTGGTATCTGGGTGTGTGTCTGCCCTGGTATCTGGGGGGGGGGGGGTCTGTCCTGGTATCTGGGGGGGGGGTGTCCTGGTATCGGGGGGGGGGGGGGAGAGTCTGTCCTGGTATCTGGGGGGGGAGTCTGTCCCGGTATCTGGGGGGGGGGGTCTGCCCTGGTATCTGGGGGGGGGGTCTGCCCTGGTATCTGGGGGGGGGGGGTCTGTCCTGGTATCTGGGGGGGGTCTGCCCTGGTATCTGGGGGGGGTCTGTCCTGGTATCTGGGAGGTGTGTGTCCTGGTATCGGGGGGGGGGGTGTCTGTCCTGGTATCTGATCTGGTATCTGGGGGGGGGGGGGAGGAGTCTGCCCTGGTATCTGGGGGGGGGTCTGTCCTGGTATCTGGGTGTGTGTCTGTCCTGGTATCTGAGGGGAGGGGTCTGCCCTGGTATCTGGCGGGTGTCTGTCCTGGTATCTGGGTGTGTGTCTGTCCTGGTATCTGGGGGGGGGTCTGTCCTGGTATCTGGGGGGGGGTCTGTCCTGGTATCTGGGGGTTTGTCTGCCCTGGTATCTGGGGGGGGGTGTCTGTCCTGGTATCTGGCGGGGTGTTTGTCCTGGTATCTGGCGGGGTGTCTGTCCTGGTATCTGTGGGGGGGAAGTCTGTCCCGGTATCTGGGGGGGTGTTTGTCCTGGTATCTGGGGGGTGTCTGTCCTGGTATCTGGGGGGGGGGGGGAGGGAGGAGTCTGACCGGTATCTGGGTGTGTGTCTGTCCTGGTATCTGGGGGGGGTGTCTGTCCTGGTATCTGGGGGGTGTGTCTGTCCTGGTATCTGGGGGGGTGGTCTGTCCTTGTATCTGGGTGTGCGTCTGTCCTGGTATCTGGGGGGGGGGGCGTCTGCCCTGGTATCTGGGTGTGTGTCTGTCCTGGTATCTGGGTGTGTGTCTGTCCTGGTATCTACGGGTGTGCCTGCCCTGGTATCTGGGGGGGGGTCTGTCCTGGTATCTGGGGGGGGGATGTCTGTCCTGGTATCTGGGGGGGGGATGTCTGTCCTGGTATCTGGGGGGGGGGGTCTGCCCTGGTATCTGGGTGTGCCTGCCCTGGTATCTGGGTGGGTGTTTGCCCTGGTATCTGGGAGGGGGGGGGTCTGTCCTGGTATCTGGGGGGGGGGGGTCTGCCCTGGTATCTGGGTGGGTGTTTGCCCTGGTATCTGGGAGGGGGGGGGGTCTGTCCTGGTATCTGGGGGGGGGGGGGGGGGGGGGGTCTGCCCTGGTATCTGGGTGTGTGTCTGTCCTGGTATCTGGGGGTGTGTCTGTCCGCTTGACGGCTCTGGAGCTGCGGATGGACTCACTTTGGAGCATCCGCGATGCTGAGGACGTCACACCGCAGGTGAAAGGTACTGAGGGAGATAGAAAATGGGTGACCAACAGTCAGAGCAAGAGTAGGAAGGCAGTGCAGGTGTCCTCTGCGGTCATCACCCTGCAAAACAGATATACCGCTTAGGATACTGTTGAGGGAGATGGCTCACCAGGGGAAGGCAGCAGCAGCCAGGTTCATGGCACCGTGGCTGGCTCTGCTGCGCAGGAAGAAGAATGGCAGGGCTATAGTGATAGGGGACTCAATCGTAAGGGGAATAGACAGACGGTTCTGCGGACGCAATCGGGACTCCAGGATGGTATGTTGCTCCCTGGTGCAAGGGTCAAGGATGTCTCGGAGCGGCTGCAGGACATTCTCGGGGGTGGGGAGGGTGAACAGCCAGCTGTCGTGGTGCACATAGGCACCAACGATATAGGTAAAAAACGGGACGAGTTCCTACAAGCTGAATTCAGGGAGTTAAACTAAAAAGTAGGGCCTCAAAGGTAGTAATCTCAGGATTGCTACCAGTGCCACGAGCTAGTCAGAGTAGGAATGTCAGGATAGATAAGGTGAATGTGTGGCTCAAGAGATGGTGCAAGAGGGAGGGATTCAAATTCCTGGGGCATTGGAACCGGTTCTGGGGGAGGTGGGACCAGTACAAATCGGACGGTCTGCACCTGGGCAGGACTGGAACCGATGTCCTAGGGGGGGTGTTTGCTAGAGCTGTTGGGGAGAGTTTAAACTAATGTGGCAGGGGGTGGGAACCGATGCAGGAAGTTGGAAGGTAGTAAAACAGGGACAGAAACAAAAGGCAGTAAGGGGGAATGTGTAAGGCAGAGAAGCCATAGTCAAAAATCAAAAAGGGCGACAGTACAAGGTACAGTGACTGAGGGGAGCTCAGTGAATAGGACCAGTAATACTAAAAGAAATAAAACGGGAAGTGAAAACATTAATGGTAAGCGACGCGGCAGGTTGTTACAGGAAGATATGGGTTCGACGACAAGGAAAATTAGGAGAAAGGTTAAAAGGAAATATAACTTAGGAGAGGTTACTGATCGAGGGTGGGCACGGGAGCAATAGGTCAGAAGGTGAGAGCGTTGAGGGAGAACGAGGGAATAGGGACAGTGTGGCTCTGAGGCAGAGCAGACGGGGAGAAGTTGCTGAACACAGCGGGTCTGGTGGCCTGAAGTGCATATGTTTTAATGCAAGGAGCATTACGGGTAAGGCAGATGAACTTAGAGCTTGGATTACTACTTGGAACTATGATGTTGTTGCCATTACAGAGACCTGGTTGAGGGAAGGGCAGGATTGGCAGCTAAACGTTCCAGGATTTAGATGTTTCAGGCGGGATAGAGGGGGATGTAAAAGGGGAGGCGGAGTTGCGCTACTTGTTCAGGAGAGTATCACAGCTATACAGCGAGAGGACACCTCAGAGGGCAGTGAGGCTATATGGGTAGAGATCAGGAATAAGAAGGGTGCAGTCACAATGTTGGGGGTATACTACAGGCCTCCCAACAGCCAGCGGGAGATAGAGGAGCAGATAGGTAGACAGATTTTGGAAAAGAGTAAAAACAACAGGGTTGTGGTGATGGGAGACTTCAACTTCCCCAATATTGACTGGGACTCACTTAGTGCCAGGGGCTTAGACGGGGCAGAGTTTGTAAGGAGCATCCAGGAGGGCTTCTTAAAACAATATGTAAACAGTCCAACTAGGGAAGAGGCGGTACTGGACCTGGTATTGGGGAATGAGCCCGGCCAGGTGGTAGATGTTTCAGTAGGGGAGCATTTCGGTAACAGTGACCACAATTCAGTAAGTTTTAAAGTACTGGTGGACAAGGATAAGAGTGGTCCGAGGATGAATGTGCTAAATTGGGGGAAGGCTAATTATAACAATATTAGGCGGGAACTGAAGAGCATAGATTGGGGGCGGATGTTTGAGGGCAAATCAACATCTGACATGTGGGAGGCTTTCAAGTGTCAGTTGATAGGAATACAGGACAGGCATGTTCCTGTGAGGAAGAAAGACAAATACGGCAATTTTCGGGAACCTTGGATGACGAATGATATTGTAGGCCTCGTCAAAAAGAAAAAGGAGGCATTTGTCAGGGCTAAAAGGCTGGGAACAGACGAAGCCTGTGTGGCATATAAGGAAAGTAGGAAGGAACTTAAGCAGGGAGTCAGGAGGGCTAGAAGGGGTCATGAAAAGTCATTGGCAAATAGGGTTAAGGAAAATCCCAAGGCTTTTTACACTTACATAAAAAGCAAGAGGGTAGCCAGGGAAAGGGTTGGCCCACTGAAGGATAGGCAAGGGAATCTATGTGTGGAGCCAGAGGAAATGGGCGAGGTACTAAATGAATACTTTGCATCAGTATTCACCAAAGAGAAGGAATTGGTAGATGTTGAGTCTGGAGAAGGGGGTGTAGATAGCCTGGGTCACATTGTGATCCAAAAAGACGAGGTGTTGGGTGTCTTAAAAAATATTAAGGTAGATAAGTCCCCAGGGCCGGATGGGATCTACCCCAGAATACTGAAGGAGGCTGGAGAGGAAATTGCTGAGGCCTTGACAGAAATCTTTGGATCCTCGCTGTCTTCAGGGGATGTCCCGGAGGACTGGAGAATAGCCAATGTTGTTCCTCTGTTTAAGAAGGGTGGCAGGGATAATCCCGGGAACTACAGGCCGGTGAGCCTTACTTCAGTGGTAGGGAAATTACTGGAGAGAATTCTTCGAGACAGGATCTACTCCCATTTGGAAGCAAATGGACGTATTAGTGAGAGGCAGCACGGTTTTGTGAAGGGGAGGTCGTGTCTCACTAACTTGATAGAGTTTTTCGAGGAGGTCACTAAGATGATTGATGCAGGTAGGGCAGTAGATGTTGTCTATATGGACTTCAGTAAGGCCTTTGACAAGGTCCCTCATGGTAGACTAGTACAAAAGGTGAAGTCACACGGGATCAGGGGTGAACTGGCAAGGTGGATACAGAACTGGCTAGGCCATAGAAGGCAGAGGGTAGCAATGGAGGGATGCTTTTCTAATTGGAGGGCTGTGACCAGTGGTGTTCCACAGGGATCAGTGCTGGGACCTTTGCTCTTTGTAGTATATATAAATGATTTGGAGGAAAATGTAACTGGTCTGATTAGTAAGTTTGCAGACGACACAAAGGTTGGTGGAATTGCGGATAGCGATGAGGACTGTCTGAGGATACAGCAGGATTTAGATTGTCTGGAGACTTGGGCGGAGAGATGGCAGATGGAGTTTAACCTGGACAAATGTGAGGTAATGCATTTTGGAAGGGCTAATGCAGGTAGGGAATATACAGTGAATGGTAGAACCCTCAAGAGTATTGAAAGTCAAAGAGATCTAGGAGTACAGGTCCACAGATCACTGAAAGGGGCTACACAGGTGGAGAAGGTAGTCAAGAAGGCATACGGCATGCTTGCCTTCATTGGCCGGGGCATTGAGTATAAGAATTGGCAAGTCATGTTGCAGCTGTATAGAACCTTAGTTAGGCCACACTTGGAGTGTAGTGTTCAATTCTGGTCGCCACACTACCAGAAGGATGTGGAGGCTTTAGAGAGGGTGCAGAAGAGATTTACCAGAATGTTGCCTGGTATGGAGGGCATAAGCTATGAGGAGCGATTGAATAAACTCTGTTTGTTCTCACTGGAACGAAGGAGGTTGAGGGGCGACCTGATAGAGGTATACAAAATTATGAGGGGCATAGACAGAGTGGATAGTCAGAGGCTTTTCCCCAGGGTAGAGGGGTCAATTACTAGGGGGCATAGGTTTAAGGTGAGAGGGGCAAAGTTTAGAGTAGATGTACGAGGCAAGTTTTTTACGCAGAGGGTAGTGGGTGCCTGGAACTCACTACCGGAGGAGGTAGTGGAGGCAGGGACGATAGGGACATTTAAGGGGCATCTTGACAAATATATGAATAGGATGGGAATAGAAGGATACGGACCCAGGAAGTGTAGAAGATTGTAGTTTAGTCGGGCAGTATGGTCGGCACGGGCTTGGAGGGCCGAAGGGCCTGTTCCTGTGCTGTACATTTCTTTGTTCTTTGTTCTTTGAGGTGTTAAGATTCAGAACAGAGGTAAAAAAAGCCAACAGAAGTGTACTTTACCTGAATGCTCGTAGTATTCGGAATAAGATAAATGAGTTGATGGCGCAAATCATCGTGAATGGCTATGATTTCGTGGCCATTACTGAAACATGGTTAAAGGATGGTCACGACTGGGAGTTAAATATCCGAGGGTATCAAACTATTCGGAAGGACAGAGTGGATGGTAAGGGAGGTGGTGTAGCTCTGTTATTTAAGGATGACATCCGGGCAACAGTAAGGGATGACATTGGTGCTATGGAGGATAAGGTTGAATCCATTTGGGTGGAAATCAGGAATAGTAAGGCGAAAAAGTCACTGATAGGAGTAATCTATAGGCCACCAAATAGTAACATTATGGTGGGGCAGGCAATAAACAAAGAAATAACTGATGCATGTAGAAATGGTACAGCAGTTATCATGGGGGATTTTAATCTACATGTCGATTGGTTTAACCAGGTCGGTCAAGGCAGCCTTGAGGAGGAGTTTATAGAATGTATCCGCGATAGTTTCCTAGAACAGTATGTAATGGAACCTACGAGGGAACAAGCAGTCCTAGATCTGGTCCTGTGTAATGAGACAGGATTGATTCAGGATCTCATAGTTAGGGATCCTCTCGGAAGGAGCGATCACAATGTGGTGGAATTTAAAATACAGATGGAGAGCGAGAAGGTAAAATCAAGCACTAGTGTTTTGTGCTTAAACAAAGGAGATTACAATGGGATGAGAGAAGAACTAGCTAAGGTAGACTGGGAGCAAAGACTTTATGGTGAAACAGTTGAGGAACAGTGGAGAGCCTTCCAAGCGATTTTTCACAGTGCTCAGCAAAGGTTTATACCAACAAAAAGGAAGGGCGGTAGAAAGAGGGAAAATCGACCGTGGATATCTAAGGAAATAAGGGAGAGTATCAAATTGAAGGAAAATGAAATGAAAAAAATGAAAATCGCTTATTGTCACAAGTAGGCTTCAAATGAAGTTACTGTGAAAAGCCCCTAGTCGCCACATTCCGGCGCCTTTTCGGGGAGGCTGGTACGGGAATTGAACCATGCTGCTGGCCTGCTTTCAAAGCCAGCGATTTAGCCCTGTGCTAAACCAGCCCCATAAAAAGCATACAAAGTAGCAAAGATTAGTGGGAGACTAGAGGACTGGGAAATCTTTAGGGGGCAACAGAAAGCTACTAAAAAAGCAATAAAGAGTAAGACAGATTGTGAGAGTAAACTTGGTCCTTTAGAGGATGAGTAAATATTGGTCCTTTAGAGGATGAGAAGGGAGATTTAATAATGGGAGATGAGGAAATGGCTGAGGAACTGGACAGGTTTTTTGGGTCGGTCTTCACAGTGGAAGATACAAATAACATGCCAGTGACTGAAGGAAATGAGGCTATGACAGGTGAGGACCTTGAGAGGATTGTTATCACCAAGGAGGTAGTGATGGGCAAGCTAATGGGGCTAAAGGTAGACAAGTCTCCTGGACCTGATGGAATGCATCCCAGAGTGCTAAAAGAGATGGCTAGGGAAATTGCAAATGCACTAGTGATAATTTACCAAAATTCACTAAACTCTGGGGTGGTCCCGAAGGATTGGAAATGAGCAAACGTGACACCACTGTTTAAAAAAGGAGGTAGGCAGAAAGCGGGTAATTATAGGCCAGTTAGCTTAACTTCGGTAGTAGGGAAGATGCTGGAATCTATCATCAAGGAAGAAATAGCGAGGCATCTGGATGGAAATTGTCCCATTGGGCAGACGCAGCATGGGTCCATAAAGGGCAGGTCGTGCCTAACTAATTTAGTGGAATTTTTTGAGGACATTACCAGTGCAGTAGATAATGGGGTGCCAATGGATGTGGTATATCTGGATTTCCAGAAAGCCTTTGACAAGGTGCCACACAAAAGGTTGCTGCATAAGATAAAGATGCATGGCATTAAGGGGAAAGTAGTAGCATGGACAGAGGATTGGTTAATTAATAGAAAGCAAAGAGTGGGGATTAATGGGTGTTTCTCTGGTTGGCAATCAGTAGCTAGTGGTGTCCCTCAGGGACCAGTGTTGGGCCCACAATTGTTCACAATGTACATAGATGATTTGGAGTTGGGGACCAAGGGCAATGTGTCCAAGTTTGCAGACGACACGAAGATAAGTGGTAAAGCAAAAAGTGCAGAGGATACTGGAAGTCTGCAGAGGGATTTGGATAGGCTAAGTGAATGGGCTAGGGTCTGGCAGATGGAATACAATGTTGACAAATGTGAGGTTATCCATTTTGGTAGGAATAACAGCAAAAGGGACTATTATTTAAATAAAATATTAAAATATGCTGCTGTGCAGAGAGACCTGGGTGTGCTAGTGCATGAGTCGCAAAATGTTGGTTTACAGGTGCAGCAGGTGATTAAGAAGGCAAATGGAATTTTGTCCTTCATTGCTAGAGGGATGGAGTTTAAGACTAGGGAGGTTATGCTGCAATTGTATAAGGTGTTAGTGAGGCCACCTCTGGAGTATTGTGTTCAGTTTTGGTCTCCTTACTTGAGAAAGGACGTACTGGCACTGGAGGGTGTGCAGAGGAGATTCACTAGGTTAATCCCAGAGCTGAAGGGGTTGGATTACGAGGAGAGGTTGAGTAGACTTGGACTGTACTCGTTGGAAATTAGAAGGATGAGGGGGGATCTTATCGAAACATATAAAATTATGAAGGGAATAGATAGGATAGATGTGGGCAGGTTGTTTCCACTGGCGGGTGAAAGCAGAACTAGGGGGCATAGCCTCAAAATAAGGGGAAGTAGATTTAGGACTGAGTTTAGGAGGAACTTCTTCACCCAAAGGGTTGTGAATCTATGGAATTCCTTGCCCAGTGAAGCAGTAGAGGCTCCCTCATTAAATGATTTTAAGATAAAGATAGATAGTTTTTTGAAGAATCAAGGGATTAAGGGTTATGGTGTTCGGGCCAGAAACTGAGTCCACAAAAGATCAGCCATGATCTCATTGAATGGAGGGGCAGGCTCGAGGGGCCAGATGGCCGACTCCTGCTCCTAGTTCTTATGTCTTCGATATGAGAATGTGGGAGTTAGATCACTGGTCTTTAATGGGGAAGTTAGGGAATTAAAGGGATGGTCTTCGATTGGAGATTTAGCAGACCAGATGTATATTCTTCGATGAATTAATCTGAGCACTGTGCACACAGAACACTGTCGATCAGTGGATGAAACAATGCTCAGAGAGGGTGTCACTGTGTTCTGGAATTCTCTGGAAGGTTAGTGTGGAGAACATTGAAAGGTTCTCTGAACGAATGTGGGTTCCCAAGGCGATCAGCAGTGATCTTTACCAAGTGCTGTTGGAACAGGTCACACCTGAAGGCAGAACAAAGCTCACCAACAACGTCTCTGAAACTAGGCGACACCAAGAGTCTGAGGGGAGAGGTCACAGAGAATCACACCACACCCAAAGGTGTTCCATGTAGCTTCATAAGTGAGATCAGTGCTTGATGGTTTAAAGATGGAGGAGAGCTCCCTCTGCAGCACCCGCTAGTCATTTCAGGGTGGGTTATCAATACACAGATCACTGTTAAAGGGGAAATGCACATTCACAAAAGGGACAGTATCATTATTACACATTCCTATTAAGGAGACAGTATCATTATTACACATTCCTATTAAAGGGACAATATTGTTATTACACATTCCTATTAAAGGGACAGTGTCATTATTACACATTCCTATTAAAGAGACAATATCATTATTACATATTCCTATTAAAGGGACAGTGTCATTATTACACATTCCTATTTAAGAGACAATATCATTATTACACATTCCTATTAAAGAGACAGTATCATTATTACACATTCCTATTTAAGAGACAATATCATTATTACACATTCCTATTAAAGAGACAATATCATTATTACACATTCCTATTAAAGGGACAGTGTCATTATTACACATTCCTATTAAAGGGACAATATCATTATTATACATTCCTATTTAAGAGACAATATCATTATTACACATTCCTATCAAAGGGACAGTATCATTATTACACATTCCTACTAAAGGGACAATATCATTATTACACATTCCTATTAAGGAGACAATATCATTATTACACATTCCTATTAAAGAGACAATATCATTATTACACATTCCTATTAAAGAGACAATATCATTATTACACATTCCTATTAAAGGGACAGTATCATTATTACACATTCCTATCAAAGGGACAGTATCATTATTACACATTCCTATTAAAGAGACAATATCATTATTACACATTCCTATATAAGAGTCAATATCATTATTACACATTCCTATTAAAGAGACAATATCATTATTACACATTCCTATTTAAGAGACAATATCATTATTACACATTCCTATTAAAGAGACAATATCATCATTACACATTCCTATTTAAGAGACAATATCATTATTACACATTCCTATTTAAGAGACAATATCATTATTACACATTCCTATTTAAGAGACAATATCATTATTACACATTCCTATCAAAGGGACAGTATCATTATTACACATTCCTACTAAAGGGACAATATCATTATTACACATTCCTATTAAGGAGACAATATCATTATTACACATTCCTATTAAAGAGACAATATCATTATTACACATTCCTATTAAAGAGACAATATCATTATTACACATTCCTATTAAAGGGACAGTATCATTATTACACATGCCTATCAAAGGGACAGTATCATTATTACACATTCCTATTAAAGAGACAATATCATTATTACACATTCCTATTAAAGAGACAATATCATTGTTACACATTCCTATTTAAGAGACAATATCATTATTACACATTCCTATTAAAGAGACAGTATCATTATTACACATTCCTATTAAAGAGACAGTAACATTATTACACATTCCTATTAAAGAGACAATATCATTATTACACATTCCTATTAAAGAGACAATATCATTATTACACATTCCTATTAAAGGGACAATATCATTATTACACATTCCTATTAAAGGGAGAATATCATTATTACACATTCCTATTAAAGAGACAATATCATTATTACACATTCCTATTAAAGAGACAATATCATTATTACACATTCCTATTTAAGAGACAATATCATTATTACACATTCCTATTAAAGAGACAATATCATTATTACACATTCCTATTAAGGAGACAATATCATTATTACACATTCCTATTAAAGAGACAATATCATTATTACACATTCCTATTTAAGACTCAATATCGTTATTACACATTCCTATTAAGGAGACAATATCATTATTACACATTCCTATTTAAGAGACAATATCATTATTACACATTCCTATTTAAGAGACAATATCATTATTACACATTCCTATTTAAGAGACAATATCATTATTACACATTCCTATTAAAGGGACAGTGTCATTATTACACATTCCTATTAAAGGGACAATATCATTATTACACATTCCTATTAAAGAGACAATATCATTATTACACATTCCTATTAAAGAGACAATATCATTATTACACATTCCTATTTAAGAGACAATATCATCATTACACATTCCTATTAAAGGGACAGTATCATTATTACACATTCCTATTTAAGAGACAATATCATTATTACACATTCCTATATAAGAGACAATATCATTATTACACATTCCTATTAAAGAGACAATATCATTATGACACATTCCTATTTAAGAGACAATATCATTATTACACATTCCTATTAAAGAGACAATATCATCATTACACATTCCTATTTAAGAGACAATATCATTATTACACATTCCTATTAAAGAGACAATATCATTATTACACATTCCTATTTAAGAGACAATATCATTATTACACTTTCCTATTAAAGAGACAATATCATTATTACACATTCCTATTAAAGAGACAATATCATTATTACACATTCCTATTAAAGAGACAATATCATTATTACACATTCCTATTAAAGGGACAGTATCATTATTACACATTCCTATCAAAGGAACAGTATCATTATTACACATTCCTATTAAAGAGACAATATCATTATTACACATTCCTATTAAAGAGACAATATCATTGTTACACATTCCTATTTAAGAGACAATATCATTATTACACATTCCTATTAAAGAGACAGTATCATTATTACACATTCCTATTAAAGAGACAATATCATTATTACACATTCCTATTAAAGGGACCATATGATTATTAAGGGACTCCTACATAGCGCAGTGTCACTATCACAGACTCCTGTTAAAGGGGCAGTGTCACTATCACAGACTCCTGTTAAAGGGGCAGTGTCACTATCACAGACTCCTGTTAAAGGGGCAGTGTCACTATCACAGACTCCTGTTAAAGGGGAAGTGTCACTATCACAGACTCCTGTTAAAGGGGCAGTGTCACTATCACAGACTCCTGTTAAAGGGGCAGTGTCACTATCACAGACTCCTGTTAAAGGGGCAGTGTCACTATCACAGACTCCTGTTAAAGGGGCAGTGTCACTATCACAGACTCCTGTTAAAGGGGCAGTGTCACTGTCACAGACTCCTGTTAAAGGGGCAGTGTCACTATCACAGACTCCTGTTAAAGGGGCAGTGTCACTATCACAGACTCCTGTTAAAGGGGCAGTGTCACTATCACAGACTCCTGTTAAAGGGGCAGTGTCACTATCACAGACTCCTGTTAAAGGGGCAGTGTCACTGTCACAGACTCCTGTTAAAGGGGCAGTGTCACTGTCACAGACTCCTGTTAAAGGGGCAGTGTCACTATCAGACTCCTGTTAAAGGGGCAGTGTCACTATCACAGACTCCTGTTAAAGGGGCAGTGTCACTATCACAAACTCCTGTTAAAGGGGCAGCGTCACTGTCACAGACTCCTGTTAAAGGGGCAGTGTCACTATCACAGGCTCCTGTTAAAGGGGCAGTCTCACTGTCACAGACTCCTGTTAAAGGGGCAGTGTCACTCTCAGACTCCTGTTAAAGGGGCAGTGTCACTGTCACAGACTCCTGTTAAAGGGGCAGTGTCACTATCACAGTCTCCTGTTAAAGGGGCAGTGTCACTATCACAGACTCCTGTTAAAGGGGCAGTGTCACAATCACAGACTCCTGTTAAAGGGGCAGTGTCACTATCACAGACTCCTGTTAAAGGGGCAGTGTCACTATCACAGACTCCTGTTAAAGGGGCAGTGTCACTATCACAGACTCCTGTTAAAGGGGCAGTGTCACTATCACAGACACCTGTTAAAGGGGCAGTGTCACTATCACAGACTCCTGTTAACGGGGCAGTGTCACTATCACAGACTCCTGTGGAAGGGGAGTGTCACTATCACAGACTCCTGTTAAAGGGGCAGTGTCACTATCAGACTCCTGTTAAAGGGGCAGTGTCACTATCACAGACTCCTGTTAAAGGGGCAGAGTCACTATCACAGACTCCTGTTAAAGGGGCAGTGTCACTATCAGACTCCTGTTAAAGGGGCAGTGTCACTATCAGACTCCTGTTAAAGGGGCAGTGTCACAATCACAGACTCCTGTTAAAGGGGCAGTGTCACTCTTACAGACTCCTGTTAAAGGGGCAGTGTCACTATCACAGACTCCTGTTAAAGGGCAGTGTCACTATCACAGACTCCTGTTAAAGGGGCAGTGTCACTGTCACAGACTCCTGTTAAAGGGCAGTGTCACTATCACAGACTCCTGTTAAAGGGGCAGTGTCACTATCACAGGCTCCTGTTAAAGGGGCAGTCTCACTGTCACAGACTCCTGTTAAAGGGGCAGTGTCACTCTCAGACTCCTGTTAAAGGGGCAGTGTCACTGTCACAGACTCCTGTTAAAGGGGCAGTGTCACTATCACAGTCTCCTGTTAAAGGGGCAGTGTCACTATCACAGACTCCTGTTAAAGGGGCAGTGTCACAATCACAGACTCCTGTTAAAGGGGCAGTGTCACTATCACAGACTCCTGTTAAAGGGGCAGTGTCACTATCACAGACTCCTGTTAAAGGGGCAGTGTCACTATCACAGACTCCTGTTAAAGGGGCAGTGTCACTATCACAGACACCTGTTAAAGGGGCAGTGTCACTATCACAGACTCCTGTTAACGGGGCAGTGTCACTATCACAGACTCCTGTGGAAGGGGAGTGTCACTATCACAGACTCCTGTTAAAGGGGCAGTGTCACTATCAGACTCCTGTTAAAGGGGCAGTGTCACTATCACAGACTCCTGTTAAAGGGGCAGAGTCACTATCACAGACTCCTGTTAAAGGGGCAGTGTCACTATCAGACTCCTGTTAAAGGGGCAGTGTCACTATCAGACTCCTGTTAAAGGGGCAGTGTCACAATCACAGACTCCTGTTAAAGGGGCAGTGTCACCATCACAGACTCCTGTTAAAGAGGCAGTGTCACTATCACAGACTCCTGTTAAAGGGGCAGTGTCACTATCGCAGACTCCTGTTAAAGGGGCAGTGTCACTATCACAGACTCCTGTTAAAGGGGCAGTGTCACTATCACAGACGTCTGTTCAAGGGGCAGTCACTATCACAGACTCCTGTTAAAGAGGCAGTGTCACTATCACAGACTCCTGTCAAAGGGGCAGTGTCACTATCACAGACTCCTGTTAAAGAGGCAGTGTCACTATCACAGACTCCTGTCAAAGGGGCAGTGTCACTATCACAGACTCCTGTTAAAGGGGCAGTGTCACTATCACAGACTCCTGTTAAAGGGGCAGTGTCACTATCACAGACTCCTGTTAAAGAGGCAGTGTCACTGTCACAGACTCCTGTTAAAGGGGCAGTGTCACTGTCACAGACTCCTGTTAAAGGGGCAGTGTCACTATCACAGACTCCTGTTAAAGGGGCAGTGTCACTATCACAGACGTCTGTTAAAGAGGCAGTGTCACTATCACAGACTCCTGTTAAAGGGGCAGTGTCACTATCACAGACTCCTGTTAAAGGGGCAGTGTCACTATCACAGACTCCTGTTAAAGGGGCAGTGTCACTATCACAGACGTCTGTTCAAGGGGCAGTGTCACTATCACAGACTCCTGTTAAAGGGGCAGTGTCACTGTCACAGACTCCTGTTAAAGGGGCAGTGTCACTATCACAGACTCCTGTTAAAGGGGCAGTGTCACTATCATAGACTCCTGTTAAAGGGGCAGTGTCACTATCACAGACTCCTGTTAAAGGGGCAGTGTCACTATCACAGACTCCTGTTAAAGAGGCAGTGTCACTATCACAGACTCCTGTCAAAGGGGCAGTGTCACTATCACAGACTCCTGTTAAAGGGGCAGTGTCACTATCACAGACTCCTGTTAAAGGGGCAGTGTCACTATCACAGACTCCTGTTAAAGAGGCAGTGTCACTATCACAGAATCCTGTTAAAGGGGCAGTGTCACTATCACAGACTCCTGTTAAAGGGGCAGTGTCACAATCACAGACTCCTGTTAAAGGGGCAGTGTCACTATCATAGACTCCTGTTAAAGAGGCAGTGTCACTATCACAGACTCCTGTTAAAGGGGCAGTGTCACTATCACAGACTCCTGTTAAAGGGGCAGTGTCACTATCATAGACTCCTGTTAAAGGGGCAGTGTCACTATCACAGACTCCTGTTAAAGGGGCAGTGTCACTATCACAGACTCCTGTTAAAGGGGCAGTGTCACTATCACAGACTCCTGTTAAAGGGGCAGTGTCACTATCACAGACTCCTGTTAAAGGGGCAGTGTCACTGTCACAGACTCCTGTTAAAGGGGCAGCGTCACTATCACAGACTCCTGTTAAAGGGGCAGTGTCACTGTCACAGACTCCTGTTAAAGGGGCAGTGTCACTATCACAGACTCCTGTTAAAGGGGCAGTGTCACTGTCACAGACTCCTGTTAAAGGGGCAGTGTCACTATCACAGACTCCTGTTAAAGGGGCAGTGTCACTATCACAGACTCCTGTTAAAGGGGCAGTGTCACTATCACAGACTCCTGTTAAAGGGGCAGCGTCACTATCACAGACCTTTTCAATGGGGCAGTGGAACTATCGCAGACCCCGGTTAAATGGGGGTACCTACCACACAGCGCTCTTAAAGAGATAGTGTCATTATTACATGACACCTCTTAATGAGACAGTCAGAACCAGAGGCTCTTTCTAACAAATTACTGTTAAAGGGGCAGGCTCACTCTCACAGGCACCTATTAAAGGAACAGTTAAACTATCACAGATTCTTGTTAAAGCAACATTGTCACTATAACAAACGCCAATGAAATGGTGTAGCACCCATCAAACACCCCTTAAAGCACCATTGTCCCGGTTACAAGAGACGACTTAGAGAGAAATTTAGTATTCAGAGTCCTGTTCAAACTGCATCATAGGCACCAGTTAAAGGGGCAGTGACACGATCTTGGGTATCTAGTTAAAGGGGTGGTGCCATCACTAACAGATCCTGTTAAAGGGACAGCTACACTGTCACTCACCCATCCTAAATAGAGGTACCACCACACACCCCCTTTTAGAATGATGCTGTCATTATTGCACAGCATATCTTAAAGACACAGTCACATACGCTCGTTAAAGGGGCAGTGTCACCATCAGAGTCACCTATCAAAGGGATGGAATCATGATGACAGACTCCTATTGAAGGGGGAAACCCACCACACACCCCTCTTAAAGAGTTAGCGTCATTCTTACATGACACCTCTTAAAGAGACACTATCACAGAGTCTTGTTAAAGAGGCAGTGTCACTTTCAGACTCCTGTTAAAGGGGCAGTGTCACAACTACTACTAATAATAATAATCTTTATCAGTGTCACAAGTCGGTTTACATTGACACTGCAATGACGTTACTGTGAAAAGCCCCTAGTCGCCACATTCCGGCGCCTGTTCGGGTACACAGAGGGAGAATTCAGAATGTCCAATTCACCTAACAGCACGTCTTTCGGGACTTGTGGGAGGAAACCGGAGCGCCCGGAGGAAACCCACGCAGACACGGGGAGAACGTGCAGACTCCACACAGACAGTGACCCAAGCCGGGAATCGAACCTGGGACCCTAGCGCTGTGAAGCAACAGTGCTAACCACTGTGCTACCGTGCTGCCCACTATCAAAGACTCCTGTTAAAGGGACAGTGATTCAGGACACATCTAAAAAACAATTTAGTGGAAATGTGTGTGTATGTGTGTGAGAAAGTGTGTGTGCATATGCAAGTGTGTGCATGTGTATGTATGTGTAGGTGTGTGTGTCCGTGTGTGAATGTGTATGACTTCATGTGTGTGTGTGTGTGCATCTGTCTGCTGTAAATGTGTGTGTATTTGAATATATGTGTTTGTGCACGTGTGTGTGTGTATGTTTGTACGTGAGTGTGTGTGCGTGTGTGTGTGAGGGGGTGTGTGTGAGGGTGTGTGAGGGTGTGTGTGCGGGTGTGTGTGTAGAGTTTGAGAATCAGAGTGTTTAAAGCGCGTGACAGAGGGTGTGTGAATGTGTGTGTGAGAGAGTGTGTGTGAGACAGAGAGTGTGTGAGAGAGTGTGTGAGAGTGTGTGTGAGGGAGTGTGTGAAAGAGAGTGCGTGTGTGAGAGTATGTGAGAGAGAGTGTTTGTGAGGGAGTGTGAGAGAGTGTATGTTAGAGAGCGTCTGAGAGAGAGTCTGTGTGAGAGAGGGAGTATGTCAGAGAATATGTGAATGTATTTGTATCTCTCTTGTGAGAGAGTGGGTATGGGACAGTGTGTATTAGAAAGTGTGCGAGAGAGTGTGTCTGAGAGAGAGTGTGTATGAGAGTGTATGTGAGAGTGAGTGTGTGCAAGTGTGTATGAGTGTGTGTATGAGAGTGTGTCTGTGTCAGAGAGCATGTGTGAGAGTGAGTATGTGTATGAGAGTGTGTGCATGAGAATGTGTGTCAGAGAGCATGTATGAGAGTGCGTGTATGAGAGAGTGTGTGTGTGTCAGAGAGCGTGTGTGAGAGAGTGAGTGTGTATGAGAGTGTGTGTAAGAGTGTGTGTGTGAGAGAGAGTGAGTGTGTATGAGAGTGTGTATGAGAGTGTGTGTGTGTCAGAGAGCGTGTGTGAGAGAGTGAGTGTGTATGAGAGTGTGTGTAAGAGTGTGTGTGTGAGAGAGTGAGTGTGTATGAGAGTGTGTGTAAGAGTGTGTGTGTGAGAGAGTGAGTGTGTATGAGAGTGTGTGTATGAGAGAGAGTGTGTGTGTCAGAGAGAGCATGTGTGAGTGTTTGAGTGTGTATGAGTGTGTGTGTGTCAGCGGGTTCATGAGTGACAGCGTGTTTGAGAGTGTCTGAGAAAGATAGTTTGTGACACAGTGTGTGCTAGAATGTGTGAAAGAGTGAGTGTGTGAGCGTGAATGTGAGAGTGTGTGCATGTGTGTGTGCGAGAGTGTGAGTACGTGAGAGTGTGAGAGAATGTGAGTGTGTGTATGTGTTTGCGAGGGATTATGTGAGTGTGTGAAAGTGTGTGAGAGAGTGTGAGAGCATGCATGTGAGAGAGAGTGTAGGCAATAGTGCGTGTATGTGCGAGAGTGTGTGAAAGTGAGTATGTGAGAGTGTGAGAAATGTGTCAGTGTGAGTGTGTGAGAGAATGTTTCTGAGAGATTGTGTGTGAAAATGTATGTGTGAGAGTGTGCAAGAGAGTGTGTCTGAAAGAGTATGAGTCTGAAAGAGTGTGTGTGAGAGAGTGTGTGCAAGAGTGTGTGTGAGTGTATGACAGTGTGTGTGAAACAGAGTGAGAGAGGATGTGTTAGGAAACGGAATCCAAGATATTGTGTGTGTGAAAGAGTGTGTGAGAATGTATGTGTGTGAGAGTGTGTGTGCAAGAGAGTGTGTGCCTGAAAGAGTGTGTGTGAGAATGTATGTGTGTGATAGTGTGTGCCTGAAAGAGTGTGTGAGAGAGGGTGTGCGAGAGTGTGCGAGAGAGTGTGTGTTGGAGAATGTTTACGGGAGATTGTGTGTGTGAGAGTGTGTGTGTAAGACAGCGTATGAGAATGTGTGAAAGAGTTTGAGAGAGTGTGTGTGAGAGTGTGAGAGCGGCATGTGAGAGAGTGTATGCGAGATTGCGTGTGTGTGGGAGAGTGCGTGAGAGTGTGTGTGAGACAGCGTGTGAGAGTGTGTGTGAGAATGTGTGATTGTGAGAGTGTGTGAGGGAGTGTGTGTGAGACAGCATGTGAGAGTGTGTGGGAAGAGTGTGTTAGGGAATGTGTGAGAAAGAGTGTATGTCAGAGTGTATGTGTGTGTGTGTGAGAGACAGTGTGTGAGAATGTGTGATTGTGAGAGTATGAGAGTGTGTGAGGGAGTGAGTGTGAGAATGTGTGCGAGGGTATGTGAGAGAGTCCATGAGAGTGGTGTGTGTGTGAGAGTTTGTGAGAATCAGTGTGTGAGTGTGTGTGGGAGAGTGCATGTGAGAGTGTGTGAGAGAGTGCATGTGAGAGAGTGTGTGTGAGAATGTGAGGGAGTGAGTATGAGACAGACATTGTGTGATAGTGTGAGTGCGAAAGACAGCGTGTGAGAGACAGTGTGTGTGAGACAGTGTGTCTGAGAGTGTGCGTGTGAGAGAGTGTGTGTGTGTGTGAGAGTGTGTGTGAGAGACTGTGTGTGTGTGTGAGTGTGTGTGAGAGAGTGTGTGTGTGAGAGAGTGTGTGTGTGAGACTGTGTGTGTGAGAGACTGTGTGTGTGAGTGTGTGTGTGAGAGTGTGTGTGAAAGAGTGTGAAAGTGTGTGAGCGTGAATGTGAGTGTGTGCGAGAGTGTGAGTACGTGAGAGTGTGAGTGAATTTGTGAGTGTCTGTGTGACAATGTGTTTGCTTGAACGTGAGAGAGTGTGTGCATGTGTGTGTGAGTACGTGAGAGTGAGTGAATTTGTGAGTGTGTGGGTGTGTTTGCGAGAGATTGTGAGAGAGGCTGTGTGAGTGTGTGCGTGTGAGCGAGTGTGTGAGTGTGACATCATGCATGTGAGAGAGAGTGTGTGCAATAGTGCATGTATGTGCGAGAGTGTGTGAAAGTGAGTATGTGAGAGTGTGAGGAATGTGTCAGAGTGAGTGTGTGAGAGAGAATGTTTCTGAGAGATTGTGTGTGAGTATGAGAGAATGAGTGTGAAAGTGTGCTAGGAAATATACGTGAAAGAGTGTGTGTGAGTGTATGTTAGGAAAAGGATTCCAAGAGATTGTGTATGTGTGTGAGAATGTATGTGTGAGGGAGTGCGTGTGCAAGAGAGTGTGTGTCTGAAAGAGTGTGTATCTGAAAAAGTGTGTGTGCGAGAGTGTGTGTGAGAGTGTATGAGAGTGTGTATGAAACAGAGTGAGAGAGTGTATGTGAGAGAGGATGTGTGAGTGTGTGTTGGAGAATGTTTCCGGGAGATTGTGTGAGAGTGCGTATGAAAGTGTGTGTAAGACAGTGTGCGAGAATATGAAAGAGTGAGAGAGAGTGTGTGTGTGTGTGAAAGAGTTTGAGAGCGGCATGTGAGAGAGTGTGTGCGAGATTGCGTGTGAGAGTGTGTGGGAAGAGTGTGTTAGGGAATGTGTGAGAAAGAGTGTATGTCAGAGTGTGTGTGAGAGACAGTGTGCGAGTGTGTGTGAGAATGTGTGATTGTGAGAGTGTGTGAGGGAGTGAGTATGAGAATGTGTGTGAGAGAGTGTGCGAAAGAGTCCATGTGTGTGAGAGTTTGTGAGAATCAGTGTGTGTGAGAGATGGTGGGTGGGAGAATGTGAGTGTGAGAGTGCGTGCAGGTGTTTGTGAGAGCATGTGTGAGAGTGCATGTGTGAGTGTGTGTAAGAGATATTGTGTGAGAGAGTGTGTGAGAGCATGTGTTAGACAGAGAGAGTGTGTGAGAGAGTATGGAGAATGTGAGAAAGTGTGTGAGAGAGAGTGTGTGTGAGAATAAGTGTGTGTGTGAGAGTTTGAGAGTGTGTGAGGGTGTGAGAGAGTGTGAGTGTGTGAGAGACAGTCAGTGTGAGCGTGTGTGACTGTGCGAGAGTGCGTGAAAGAGGGTGGGAGAGCGTGAGAATGAGAGTGTGTAAGAGTGGCTGTAAAAGTGTGTGAGAGTGAGTGCATGTGAGAGAGTGTGAGAGTGTGTGCAAGGGTGAGTGTGTCGGTGAGTGTGTGGGTCAGTGTGCGTGATTGTGAGAGAGTGTATGAGGGTGAGAGAGAGTGTGAGAGACAGTGTGTGAGTGAGTGTGAGAGTGTGTGAGAGTGTGCAAGAGTGTGAAAGACAGTATGTGTGAGAATGCGTGTGAGAGTGTGCAAGAGTACATGGGAGAGTGCGTGTGAGTGTGAGAGTTTGTGAGAGTCAGTGTGTGGGAGAGTGCTTGTGAGAGAGTCAGTGTGAGAGAGTGCGTGTGAGAGAGTGTGTGAAAGATGGTGGGAGAGAGAATGTGAGTGTGAGAGAGTGTGAAAGAGAGTGAGTGTGAAAGTGTGTGAGAGAGCGAGTGTGAGATTGTGTGTGAGAGTGTGTGTGAGCGAGACTATGTGTGTGATAGTGTGAGTGTGAGAGAGTGCATGTGTGAGCATGTGTAAGAGAGTGTGAATGTGAGAGGAAGCGTGTGAGAGTGAGTGAGTGTGAGAGAGTATAAAAGAGAGTTAGTGTGAGAGTGAGTGTAAGATTGTGTGGGAGAGTGTGTGTGTGTGAGCGAGACTATGTGTGTGATAGTATGAGTGTGAGAGAGTGTGTGACAGTGTATGTGATGGAGAATCTGTGTGTGAGAGAGTGTGTGAGAGTGAAAGAGAGTGTGAGAGAGTGAAAGAGAGTGTGAGAGAGTGTGGGCGAGAGTGCATAAGAAAGAGTGCATGTGCTAGTGTGAGAGAGCGTGTGTGTAAGAGATTGTGTGAGAAACAGTGTGTGGGAGACTGTGAGAGAGAGTGTGTGTGAGTGTGCGTGTGAGAGAATGTGCGTGTGAGAGAATGTGCGTGTCAGAGAATAGGTGGGAGAGAGTGTGAAGAGTGTGTGTGAGAGCGTGTGTGAGTGATTGTGTATGTGACAGAGTGATTGAGAGAGAGCGTGCGTGATAGGTTGTCTGTGAGGGAATGCCTGTGAGAGGGAGTGTGTGAGAGATGTGTTTGAGTGTGTGATAGAGTGTGTGCAAGAGTGCGTGTACGAGAGATTGTGTGTGAGAGAGTGTGTGAGAGTGAAAGAGAGTGTGAGAGAGTGAAAGAGAGCGTGAGAGAGTGTGGGCGAGAGTGCATAAGAAAGAGTTCATGTGCTAGTGTGAGAGAGTGTGTGTGTAAGAGATTGTGTGAGAAACAGTGTGTGGGAGACTGTGAGAGAGAGTGTGTGTGAGTGTGCGTGTGAGAGAATGTGCGTGTCAGAGAATGTGCGTGTCAGAGAATGGGTGGGAGAGAGTGTGAAAGAGAGTGAGTGTGAAAGTGTGTGAGAGAGCGAGTGTGAGATTGTGTGTGAGAGTGTGTGTGAGCGAGACTATGTGTGTGATAGTGTGAGTGTGAGAGAGTGCATGTGTGAGCATGTGTAAGAGAGTGTGAATGTGAGAGGAAGCGTGTGAGAGTGAGTGAGTGTGAGAGAGTATAAAAGAGAGTTAGTGTGAGAGTGAGTGTAAGATTGTGTGGGAGAGTGTGTGTGTGTGAGCGAGACTATGTGTGTGATAGTATGAGTGTGAGAGAGTGTGTGACAGTGTATGTGATGGAGAATCTGTGTGTGAGAGAGTGTGTGAGAGTGAAAGAGAGTGTGAGAGAGTGAAAGAGAGTGTGAGAGAGTGTGGGCGAGAGTGCATAAGAAAGAGTGCATGTGCTAGTGTGAGAGAGCGTGTGTGTAAGAGATTGTGTGAGAAACAGTGTGTGGGAGACTGTGAGAGAGAGTGTGTGTGAGTGTGCGTGTGAGAGAATGTGCGTGTGAGAGAATGTGCGTGTCAGAGAATAGGTGGGAGAGAGTGTGAAGAGTGTGTGTGAGAGCGTGTGTGAGTGATTGTGTATGTGACAGAGTGATTGAGAGAGAGCGTGCGTGATAGGTTGTCTGTGAGGGAATGCCTGTGAGAGGGAGTGTGTGAGAGATGTGTTTGAGTGTGTGATAGAGTGTGTGCAAGAGTGCGTGTACGAGAGATTGTGAGTGTGAGAGTGTGTGAGTGAGAGAGTGTATGTGTGAGAGTGTGTGTAAAACAGGGAGTGTGAGGGATTGTACGTGTGTGAGAGAGTGTGTGAGTGAATGGGAGTGTATATGTGAGTGTGTGAGAGACTGTGTATGTGATACAAAGCGTGTGAGAGTGTGCAAGTGAATGTGTCTCAGAGACTGTGAGTGTGTGTGAGAGTGTGAGCGTGAAAGATAGTGTATGTGTGAGAGTGAGTGTATTAGACTATGAGTATGAGGGAGAGTGTGTGTGAGAGAGAGAGTGTGAGAGAGAGTGTGTGAGCAAGAGTGTGGGTGTGAGAAAGCATGTGTGTGAGAGAGAGTGTGTGTGTGAGAGAGTGAGTGTAAGACAGTGTTTATGTGTCACACAGTGCGTGTGACAGTGTGTGTGATGGGAAAGGTGTGTGAGAGAGTGTGTCAGAGACTGAGAGGGTGTCAAAGATCGTATGTGTGAGTGTGAGAGAGAGAATGTGTGCGAGAGTGTGTGAGAGTGTATCTGAGTGTGTGAGAGTGTATCTGAGTGTGTGAGAGAGTGTGTGTGTGTGAGAGACTGTGTGCAAGAGAGAGCGTGTGTGAGAGAGTGTGTGAGAGAGGCAGCGTGTTTGACAGTGTGTGTGAGAGTGTGTGTGTGTTTGAAAGAGTGTGCGTGTGCGAGAGAGAGCGTGAGAGGTGCAGTGTGTTTGACAGAGTGTGAGAGAGAGTGTGTGTGAGTGTGTGTGTTTGAGGCAGTGTGTTTGACAGAGTGTGTGTGAGAGTGTGTGTGCGCGAAAGAGTGTGAGAGAGGCAGTGTCTTTGACAGAGTGCGTAGGAGAGTGGGAGTGTGGGAGAGTGTGAGAGTGAGAGAGGCAGTGTGTTTGACAGGGTGTGGATGAGTGTGTGTGAGCGAGGCAGTGTATTTGACACAGTGTGTGGGATAGTGTGAGTGTGAGAGAGTGTGTGTGAGAGTGTGAGGGAGTGAGTATGAGACAGACTGTGTGTGATAGTGTGAGTGTGAGAGACAGTGTGTCTGAGAGTGTGTGTAAGAGAGTGTGTGTGTGTGCACGAGAGTGTGTGTGAGAGAGTGTGTGTGAGAGACTGTGTGAGAGTGTGTGTGAGAGTGTGTGTGAGAGAGTGTGTAAGAGAGTGTGTGAGAGCGAGGGTGTGAGAGAGTGTGAGAGAGAGTGTGAGAGAGAGTGTGTGAGAGTGTGTGTGAGAGAGAGGGTGAGAGAGACTGAGTGTGTGAGAGAGTGTCTGAGAGAAAATGTGTGTGTGAGTGTGTGAGAGAGTGAGAGTGTGTGTGAGAGAGTGTGTGCGAACGAGTGTGTGTGCGTTTGTGTGAGAGAGTGTGTGAGAGTGTTTGAGAAAGAGAGTGTGTGTTACAGAATGTTTCTGAGAGATTGCATGCGAGAGTGTGAGAGTGTCTGTGAAAGAGTGTGTGTGACAGTGTGTGCTAGAATGTGTGAAAGAGTGTGTGTGAGCGTGAATGTGAGAGAGTGTGTGCATATGTGTGCGAGAGTGTGAGTACGTGAGAGCGTGAGAGAATTTGTGAGTGTGTGTATGTGTTTGCGAGAGATTATGTGAGTGTGTGTGAAAGTGTGAGAGAGAGTGTGAGAGCATGCATGTGAGAGAGTGTGTGCAATAGTGCGTGTATGTGCGAGAGTGCGTGAAAGTGAGTATGTGAGAGTGTGAGAAATGTGTCAGAGTATGTGTGTGAGAGAGAATGTTTCTGAGAGATTGTGTGTGAAAATGTATGTGTGAGAGTGTGCAAGAGAGTGTGTCTGAAAGAGTATGAGTCTGAAAGAGTATGAGTCAGAAAGAGTGTGTGTGAGAGAGTGTGTGCAAAAGTGTGTGTGAGTGTATGACAGTGTGTGAAACAGAGTGAGAGAGTGTATGTGAGAGAGGATGTGTGAGAGTGTGAGAGAGTATGCGTTAGGAAACGGATTCCAAGAGATTGTGTGTGTGCGTGTGTGAGAAAGAGTGTGTGAGAATGCATGTGTGTGAGAGTGTGTGCCTGAAAGAGTGTGTGAGAGAGTGTGTGAGAGAGGGTGTGCGAGAGAGTGTGCGAGAGAGTGTGCGAGAGAGTGTGCGAGAGAGTGTGCGAGAGAGTGTGCGGGAGAGTGTGTTGGAGAATGTTTACGGGAGATTGTGTGTGTGCGAGAGTGTGTGTGAAAGTGTGTGTGTAAGACAGCGTATGAGAATGTGTGAAAGAGTTTGAGAGAGAGAGTGTGAGAGCGGCATGTGAGAGAGTGTATGCGAGATTGCGTGTGTGTGGGAGAGTGCGTGAGAGTGTGAGTGTGAGAGTGTGTGTGAGACAGCATGTGAGAGTGTGTGGGAAGAGTGTGTTAGGGAACGTGTGAGAAAGAGTGTATGTCAGAGTGTGTGTGTGTGAGAGACAGCATGTGAGTGTGTGTGAGAGAATGTGTGATTGTGAGAGTGTGTGTGAGGGAGTGAGTGTGAGAATGTGTGCGAGAGTGTGTGAGACAGTCCATGAGAGTGGTGTGTGTGTGAGAGTTTGTGAGAATCAGTGTGTGTGAGAGAGTGTGTGAGAGAGTGTGTGTGAGAATGTGAGGGAGTGAGTATGAGAAAGACTGTGTGTGATAGTCTGAGTGTGAGAGACAGACAGTGTGTGTGAGACTGTGTGTCTGAGAGTGTGCGTGTGAGTGTGAGAGTGTGTGTGAGTGTGAGAGTGTGTGTGAGAGTGTGTGAGAGAGTGTGTGAGAGAGTGTGAGAGAGAGAGAGAGTATGTGAGAGAGAGTGTGAAAGAGAGAGTATGTGAGAGAGAGTGTGTGAGAGAGAGAGGGTGAGAGAGAGTGAGAGTGTAAGAGAGTGTGTGTGAGAGTGTGTGTGTGAGTGTGTGAGAGAAAATGTGTGAGAGAGTGTGTGAGAGAGTATGTGAGAGAGAGTGTGAGAGAGAGTGTGAGAGAGTATGTGAGAGAGAGTGTGTGAGAGAGAGTGTGTGAGAGAGAGGGTGAGAGAGAGAGGGTGAGATAGAGTGAAAGTGTGAGAGAGTGTGTGTGCATGTGTGAGAGAAAATGGGTGCGTGAGAGTGTGTATGAGAGAGAGAGTGTGTGTGAGAGAGAGTGTGTGTGAGAGAATGGGTGTGTGAGAGAATGGGTGTGTGAGAGTG
The DNA here is from genome assembly GCF_047496885.1 of Scyliorhinus torazame. Lineage (NCBI taxonomy): Eukaryota > Metazoa > Chordata > Chondrichthyes > Carcharhiniformes > Scyliorhinidae > Scyliorhinus > Scyliorhinus torazame. The sequence goes on along the minus strand of NC_092710.1, from coordinate 7,749,810 downwards.
GGTGTGAGAGTGGGTGTGAGAGCGGGTATGAGAGAGAGTGTATGCGAGCAAGTGTGTGAGAGTGTGTGTGAGAGACTGTGTGTGAGAGTGTGTGTGAGAGAGAGTGTGTGAGAGTGTGTGTGTGTGTGAGAGTGTGTGAGAGAGTGTGAGAGAGATAGTGTGAGAGAAAATGCGTGTGAGTGTGTGAGAGAGTGTGTGAGAGAGAGTATGTGAGAGAGAGTGTGTGAGAGAGAGGGTGAGAGAGAGAGGGTGAGAGAGAGTGAAAGTGTGAGAGAGTGTGTGCATGTGTGAGAGAAAATGGGTGCGTGAGAGTGTGTATGAGAGAGAGTGTGAGAGTGTGTGTGTGAGAGAATGGGTGTGTGAAAGTGGGTGTGAGAGTGGGTGTGAGTGGGTGTGAGAGTGTGTGTGTGTGTGAGTGTAGAGAGAGTGTGAGAGAGAGAGTGTGTGAGAGAGTGTGTGAGAGTGTGTGTGAGAGAGGGTGAGAGAGAGTGTGAGAGAGTGTGTGAGTGTGTGTGAGAGGAAATGTGTGCGTGAGTGTGTGAGAGAGTGAGAGTGTGTGTGAGAGTGTGAGTGAGACAGCATGTGAGAGTGTGTGGGAAGAGTGTGTTAGGGAATGTGTGAGAAAGAGTGTATGTCAGAGTGTGTGTGTGTGTGAGAGACAGCGTGTGAGTGTGTGTGTGAGAATGTGTGATTGTGAGAGTGTGTGTGAGGGAGTGAGTGTGAGAATGTGTGCGAGAGTGTGTGAGACAGTCCATGAGAGTGGTGTGTGTGTGAGAGTTTGTGAGAATCAGTGTGTGTGAGAGAGTGTGTGAGAGAGTGTGTGTGAGAATGTGAGGGAGTGAGTATGAGAAAGACTGTGTGTGATAGTCTGAGTGTGAGAGACAGTGTGTGTGAGACTGTGTGTCTGAGAGTGTGCGTGTGAGTGTGAGAGTGTGTGTGAGAGTGTGTGAGAGAGTGTGTGAGAGAGTATGAGAGAGAGAGTATGTGAGAGAGAGTGTGAAAGAGAGAGTATGTGAGAGAGAGTGTGTGAGAGAGAGAGGGTGAGAGAGAGTGAGAGTGTAAGAGAGTGTGTGTGAGAGTGTGTGTGTGAGAGAAAATGTGTGAGAGAGTGTGTGAGAGAGTATGTGAGAGAGAGTGTGAGAGAGTATGTGAGAGAGTGTGTGAGAGAGAGTGTGTGAGAGAGAGGGTGAGAGAGAGAGGGTGAGAGAGAGAGGGTGAGATAGAGTGAAAGTGTGAGAGAGTGTGCGTGCATGTGTGAGAGAAAATGGGTGCGTGAGAGTGTGTATGAGAGAGAGAGTGTGTGTGAGAGAGAGTGTGTGTGAGAGAATGGGTGTGTGAGAGTGGGTGTGAGAGTGGGTGTGAGAGCGGGTATGAGAGAGAGTGTATGCGAGCGAGTGTGTGAGAGTGTGTGTGAGAGAGTGTGTGAGAGTGTGTGTGTGTGTGAGAGTGTGTGAGTGTGAGAGAGATAGTGTGAGAGAAAATGTGTGTGAGTGTGTGAGAGAGTGTGTGAGAGAGAGTATGTGAGAGAGAGTGTGTGAGTGTGTGTGAGAGAGAGGGTGAGAGAGAGAGGGTGAGAGAGAGTGAAAGTGTGAGAGAGTGTGTGCATGTGTGAGAGAAAATGGGTGCGTGAGAGTGTGTATGAGAGAGAGTGTGAGAGTGTGTGTGTGAGAGAATGGGTGTGTGAAAGTGGGTGTGAGAGTGGGTCTGAGTGTGTGTGAGAGTGTGTGTGTGTGTGAGAGTGTAGAGAGAGTGTGTGAGAGAGTGTGAGAGAGAGTGTGTGAGAGTGTGAGAGAGTGTGTGAGAGTGTGTGTGAGAGAGGGTGAGAGAGAGTGTGAGAGAGTGTGTGAGTGTGTGTGAGAGGAAATGTGTGCGTGAGTGTGTGAGAGAGTGAGAGTGTGTGTGAGAGTGTGAGAGAGAGTGTGTGAGAGAGTGTGTGAGAGAGAGTGTGAGTGAGAGAATGGGTGTGAGAGAGTGTGTGTGAGAGAGTGTGTGAGAGTGCGTGAGAGTGTGTGTGAGAGAATGGGTGTGAGCGAGAGTGTGTGAGAGAGAGAGGGTGAGCGAGACTGTGAGTGTGAGAGAGTGTGTGAGAGCGTGTGTGAGAGTGAGAGTGTGTGTGAGAGAGTGTGAGAGAGAGTGTGTGAGAGTGTGTGAGAGAGAGTGTGTGTGAGAGAATGGGTGTGAGAGAGTGTGTGAGAGAGAGTGTGTGTGAGAGAATGGGTGTGAGAGAGTGTGTGTGAGAGAGTGTGTGAGAGTGTGTGAGAGAGTGCGTGAGAGAGAGTGTGTGTGAGAGAATGGGTGTGAGCGAGAGTGTGTGAGAGAGAGAGGGTGAGAGAGACTGTGAGTGTGAGAGTGTGTGAGCGTGTGTGAGGGAGAGAGTGTGTGAGAGAGAGTGTGTGAGAGAGTGGGTGAGAGAGAATGGGTGTGAGAGAATGGATGTGAGAGAGTGCATGTGAGAGAGTGCGTGTGAGAGAGTGGGTGTCTGAAAGTGGGTGTGAGAGTGGGTGTGAGTGTGTGAGAGGGGGTGCGAGGGAGTGGGTATGAGAGAGAGTGTGTGAGAGTGTGTGTGAGAAAGAGAGTGTGTTACAGAATTTTTCTGAGAGATTGCGTGCGAGAGTGTGAGAGTGTCTGTGAAAGAGAGTGTGTGACACAGTGTGTGCTAGAATGTGTGAAAGAGTGAGAGTGTGTGAGCGTGAATGTGAGAGAGTGTGTGCATGTGTGTGCGAGAGTGTGAGTACGTGAGTGTGAGAGAATTTGTGAGTGTGTGTATGTGTTTGCGAGAGATTGTGTGTGTGTAAAAGTGTGAGAGAGTGTGAGAGCATGCATGTGAGAGTGTATGCAATAGTGCGTGTATGTGCGAGAGTGTGTGAAAGTGAGTATGTGAGAGTGTGTGAAAATGTGTCAGAGTGTGTGTGTGAGAGAGAATGTTTCTGAGAGATTGTGTGTGAGAGTGTGTGAAAATGTATGTGTGAGAGTGTGCAAGAGAGAGTGTCTGAAAGAGTATGAGTCTGAAAGAGTGTGTGTGAGAGAGTGTGTGCAAGAGTGTGTGTGAGTGTATGACAGTGTGTGTGAAACAGAGTGAGAGAGTGTATGTGAGAGTGTGTGTTATGAAACGGATTCTAAGAGATTGTGTGTGTGTGAAAGAGTGTGTAAGAATGTATGTGTGTGAGAGTGTGTGTGCAAGAGAGTGTGTGCCTGAAAGAGTGTGTGTGTGTGAGAGTGTGTGTGAGAATGTATGTGTGTGAGAGTGTGTGCCTGAAAGAGTGTGCGAGAGAGGGTGTGCAAGAGAGTGTGCCTGAAAGAGTGTGTGAGAGAGGGTGTGCGAGAGAGTGTGTGTTGGAGAATGTTTACGGGAGATTGTGTGTGTGAGAGTGTGTGTGAAAGTGTGTGTGTAAGACAGCGTATGAGAATGTGTGAAAGAATTTGAGAGAGTGCGTGTGAGAGAGTGTGAGCGGCATGTGTGAGAGTGTATGCAAGATTGCGTGTGTGTGGGAGAGTGCGTGAGAGTGTGAGTGTGGGAGAGAGAGTGTGTGTGTGAGACAGAATGTGAGAGTGTGTGGGAAGAGTGTTAGGGAATGTGTGAGAAAGAGTGTATGCCAGAGTGTATGTGTGTGTGAGAGACAGCGTGTGAGTGTGTGTGTGAGTGTGTGTGAGAGTGAGAGAGAGTGAGAGAGAGAGTGTGAGAGAGTGTGTGAGAGAGGGTGAGAGTGAGAGTGTGTGTGAGAGCGTGTGTGCATGTGTGAGAGAAAATGGGTGCGTGAGAGTGTGTGTGAGAGTGTGTATGAGAGAGAGAGAGTGTGAGAGAGAGTGTGTGTGGGAGAATGGGTGTGAGAGAGTGGGTGTGTGAAAGTGGGTGTGAGCGTGGGTGTGAGTGTGTGAGAGAGCGCAGGTGTGAGGGAGTGGGTATGAGAGAGAGTGTGTGCGAGCGAGTGTGTGAGAGACTGTGTTTGAGAGCGTGTGTGAGAAAGTGTGAGAGAGTGTGTGAGAGAGAGTGTGTGAGAGAGTGTGAGAGAGAGTGTGAGAGAGAGTGTGTGAGAGAGTGTGAGAGAGAGTGTGAGAGAGTGCGTGAGAGAGTGTGTGTGAGAGAGTGTGTGTGAGAGAGTGAGAGAGAGTGTGTGTGAGAGAGTGTGTGAGTGGATGCGAGTGGGTGAAATGCAGCTGTGAGTGTGTGATAGTGAGTGTGTGTGAGAGTGTGAGTCTGTGAGAGTGTGTGTGTGTGTGAGTGTGTGCCAGAGAGAGCATGTGAGTGTGTGTGAGTGAGAGAGTGTATGTGAGTGGAAGTGTGTGAGAGTGTGTGAGTGTTAGAGAGAGTGTTAGAGAGAGTGTTAGAGAGAGTGTGAGAGTGTGTGTGAGAGTGTGGGTGAGAGTGCGTGTGAGAGTGCGTGTGAGAGTGCGTGTGAGAGTGTGTGTGATAGTGTGTGTGATAGTGTGTGTGATAGTGTGTGTGATAGTGTGTGTGGGAGTGTCTGTGAGAGTGCGTGAGAGTGTGTGAGAGTGTGTGAGTGAGAGTGTGTGAGAGAGAGTGTGAGAGAGTGTGTGAGAGAGTGTGTGAGAGCGTGAATGTGAGAGAGTGTGTGCATATGTGTGCGAGAGTGTGAGTACGTGAGAGCGTGAGAGAATTTGTGAAAGTGTGTATGTGTTTGCGAGAGATTATGTGAGTGTGTGTGAAAGTGTGAGAGAGAGTGTGAGAGCATGCATGTGAGAGAGAGTGTGTGCAATAGTGCGTGTATGTGCGAGAGTGTGTGAAAGTGAGTATGTGAGAGTGTGAGAAATGTGTCAGAGTATGTGTGTGAGAGAGAATGTTTCTGAGAGATTGTGTGTGAAAATGTATGTGTGAGAGTGTGCAAGAGAGTGTGTCTGAAAGAGCATGAGTCTGAAAGAGTATGAGTCAGAAAGAGTGTGTGTGAGAGAGTGTGTGCAAAAGTGTGTGTGAGTGTATGACAGTGTGTGAAACAGAGTGAGAGAGTGTATGTGAGAGAGGATGTGTGAGAGTGTGAGAGAGTATGCGTTAGGAAACGGATTCCAAGAGATTGTGTGTGTGCGTGTGTGAGTGTGTGTGAAAGAGTGTGTGAGAATGCATGTGTGTGAGAGTGTGTGCCTGAAAGAGTGTGTGAGAGAGTGTGTGAGAGAGGGTGTGCGAGAGAGTGTGCGAGAGAGTGTGCGAGAGAGTGTGCGGGAGAGTGTGCGGGAGAGTGTGTTGGAGAATGTTTACGGGAGATTGTGTGTGTGCGAGAGTGTGTGTGAAAGTGTGTGTGTAAGACAGCGTATGAGAATGTGTGAAAGAGTTTGAGAGAGAGAGTGTGAGAGCGGCATGTGAGAGAGTGTATGCGAGATTGCGTGTGTGTGGGAGAGTGCGTGAGAGTGTGAGTGTGAGAGTGTGTGTGAGACAGCATGTGAGAGTGTGTGGGAAGAGTGTGTTAGGGAACGTGTGAGAAAGAGTGTATGTCAGAGTGTGTGTGTGTGAGAGACAGCGTGTGAGTGTGTGTGAGAGAATGTGTGATTGTGAGAGTGTGTGTGAGGGAGTGAGTGTGAGAATGTGTGCGAGAGTGTGTGAGACAGTCCATGAGAGTGGTGTGTGTGTGAGAGTTTGTGAGAATCAGTGTGTGTGAGAGAGTGTGTGAGAGAGTGTGTGTGAGAATGTGAGGGAGTGAGTATGAGAAAGACTGTGTGTGATAGTCTGAGTGTGAGAGACAGTGTGTGTGAGACTGTGTGTCTGAGAGTGTGCGCGTGAGTGTGAGAGTGTGTGTGAGAGTGTGTGAGAGAGTGTGTGAGAGAGTGTGAGAGAGAGAGAGTATGTGAGAGAGAGTGTGAAAGAGAGAGTATGTGAGAGTGTGTGAGAGAGAGGGTGAGAGAGAGTGAGAGTGTAAGAGAGTGTGTGTGAGAGTGTGTGTGTGAGTGTGTGAGAGAAAATGTGTGAGAGAGTGTGTGAGAGAGTATGTGAGAGAGAGTGTGAGAGAGAGTGTGAGAGAGTATGTGAGAGAGAGTGTGTGAGAGAGAGTGTGTGAGAGAGAGGGTGAGAGAGAGAGGGTGAGATAGAGTGAAAGTGTGAGAGAGTGTGTGTGCATGTGTGAGAGAAAATGGGTGCGTGAGAGTGTGTATGAGAGAGAGAGTGTGTGTGAGAGAGAGTGTGTGTGAGAGAATGGGTGTGTGAGAGAATGGGTGTGTGAGAGTGGGTGTGAGAGTGGGTGTGAGAGCGGGTATGAGAGAGAGTGTATGCGAGCAAGTGTGTGAGAGTGTGTGTGAGAGACTGTGTGTGAGAGTGTGTGTGAGAGAGAGTGTGTGAGAGTGTGTGTGTGTGTGAGAGAGTGTGAGAGAGATAGTGTGAGAGAAAATGTGTGTGAGTGTGTGAGAGAGTGTGTGAGAGAGAGTATGTGAGAGAGAGTGTGTGAGAGAGAGGGTGAGAGAGAGAGGGTGAGAGAGAGTGAAAGTGTGAGAGAGTGTGTGCATGTGTGAGAGAAAATGGGTGCGTGAGAGTGTGTATGAGAGAGAGTGTGAGAGTGTGTGTGTGAGAGAATGGGTGTGTGAAAGTGGGTGTGAGAGTGGGTGTGAGTGTGTGTGAGAGTGTGTGTGTGTGTGAGTGTAGAGAGAGTGTGAGAGAGAGAGTGTGTGAGAGAGTGTGTGAGAGTGTGTGTGAGAGAGGGTGAGAGAGAGTGTGAGAGAGTGTGAGAGAGTGTGTGAGTGTGTGTGAGAGGAAATGTGTGCGTGAGTGTGTGAGAGAGTGAGAGTGTGTGTGAGAGAGTGTGTGTGAGACAGCATGTGAGAGTGTGTGGGAAGAGTGTGTTAGGGAATGTGTGAGAAAGAGTGTATGTCAGAGTGTGTGTGTGTGAGAGACAGCGTGTGAGTGTGTGTGTGAGAATGTGTGATTGTGAGAGTGTGTGTGAGGGAGTGAGTGTGAGAATGTGTGCGAGAGTGTGTGAGACAGTCCATGAGAGTGGTGTGTGTGTGAGAGTTTGTGAGAATCAGTGTGTGTGAGAGAGTGTGTGAGAGAGTGTGTGTGAGAATGTGAGGGAGTGAGTATGAGAAAGACTGTGTGTGATAGTCTGAGTGTGAGAGACAGTGTGTGTGAGACTGTGTGTCTGAGAGTGTGCGTGTGAGTGTGAGAGTGTGTGTGAGAGTGTGTGAGAGAGTATGAGAGAGAGAGTATGTGAGAGAGAGTGTGAAAGAGAGAGTATGTGAGAGAGAGTGTGTGAGAGAGAGAGGGTGAGAGAGAGTGAGAGTGTAAGAGAGTGTGTGTGAGAGTGTGTGTGTGAGAGAAAATGTGTGAGAGAGTGTGTGAGAGAGTATGTGAGAGAGAGTGTGAGAGAGTATGTGAGAGAGAGTGTGTGAGAGAGAGTGTGTGAGAGAGAGGGTGAGAGAGAGAGGGTGAGAGAGAGAGGGTGAGATAGAGTGAAAGTGTGAGAGAGTGTGCGTGCATGTGTGAGAGAAAATGGGTGCGTGAGAGTGTGTATGAGAGAGAGAGTGTGTGTGAGAGAGAGTGTGTGTGAGAGAATGGGTGTGTGAGAGTGGGTGTGAGAGTGGGTGTGAGAGCGGGTATGAGAGAGAGTGTATGCGAGCGAGTGTGTGAGAGTGTGTGTGAGAGACTGTGTGTGAGAGTGTGTGTGAGAGAGTGTGTGAGAGTGTGTGTATGTGTGAGAGTGTGTGAGTGTGAGAGAGATAGTGTGAGAGAAAATGTGTGTGAGTGTGTGAGAGAGTGTGTGAGAGAGAGTATGTGAGAGAGAGTGTGTGAGTGGGTGAGAGAGAGAGGGTGAGAGAGAGTGAAAGTGTGAGAGAGTGTGTGCATGTGTGAGAGAAAATGGGTGCGTGAGAGTGTGTATGAGAGAGAGTGTGAGAGTGTGTGTGTGAGAGAATGGGTGTGTGAAAGTGGGTGTGAGAGTGGGTGTGAGTGTGTGTGAGAGAGAGAGTGTGAGAGTGTGAGAGAGTGTGAGAGAGAGTGTGTGAGAGTGTGAGAGAGTGTGTGAGAGTGTGTGTGAGAGAGGGTGAGAGAGAGTGTGAGAGAGTGTGTGTGAGAGGAAATGTGTGCGTGAGTGTGTGAGAGAGTGAGAGTGTGTGTGAGAGTGTGAGAGAGAGTGTGTGAGAGAGTGTGTGAGAGAGAGTGTGAGTGAGAGAATGGGTGTGAGAGAGTGTGTGTGAGAGAGTGTGTGAGAGTGTGTGAGAGAGTGCGTGAGAGTGTGTGTGAGAGAATGGGTGTGAGCGAGAGTGTGTGAGAGAGAGAGGGTGAGCGAGACTGTGAGTGTGAGAGAGTGTGTGAGAGCGTGTGTGAGAGTGAGAGTGTGTGTGAGAGAGTGTGAGAGAGAGTGTGTGAGAGTGTGTGAGAGTGTGTGAGAGAGAGTGTGTGTGAGAGAATGGGTGTGAGAGAGTGTGTGAGAGAGAGTGTGTGTGAGAGAATGGGTGTGAGAGAGTGTGTGTGAGAGAGTGTGTGAGAGTGTGTGAGAGAGTGCGTGAGAGAGAGTGTGTGTGAGAGAATGGGTGTGAGCGAGAGTGTGTGAGAGAGAGAGGGTGAGAGAGACTGTGAGTGTGAGAGTGTGTGAGAGCGTGTGTGAGAGAGAGAGTGTGTGAGAGAGAGTGTGTGAGAGAGTGGGTGAGAGAGAATGGGTGTGAGAGAATGGGTGTGAGAGAGTGCATGTGAGAGAGTGCGTGTGAGAGAGTGGGTGTCTGAAAGTGGGTGTGAGAGTGGGTGTGAGTGTGTGAGAGGGGGTGCGAGGGAGTGGGTATGAGAGAGAGTGTGTGAGAGTGTGTGTGAGAAAGAGAGTGTGTTACAGAATTTTTCTGAGAGATTGCGTGCGAGAGTGTGAGAGTGTCTGTGAAAGAGAGTGTGTGACACAGTGTGTGCTAGAATGTGTGAAAGAGTGAGAGTGTGTGAGCGTGAATGTGAGAGAGTGTGTGCATGTGTGTGCGAGAGTGTGAGTACGTGAGTGTGAGAGAATTTGTGAGTGTGTGTATGTGTTTGCGAGAGATTGTGTGTGTGTAAAAGTGTGAGAGAGTGTGAGAGCATGCATGTGAGAGTGTATGCAATAGTGCGTGTATGTGCGAGAGTGTGTGAAAGTGAGTATGTGAGAGTGTGTGAAAATGTGTCAGAGTGTGTGTGTGAGAGAGAATGTTTCTGAGAGATTGTGTGTGAGAGTGTGTGAAAATGTATGTGTGAGAGTGTGCAAGAGAGAGTGTCTGAAAGAGTATGAGTCTGAAAGAGTGTGTGTGAGAGAGTGTGTGCAAGAGTGTGTGTGAGTGTATGACAGTGTGTGTGAAACAGAGTGAGAGAGTGTATGTGAGAGTGTGTGTTATGAAACGGATTCTAAGAGATTGTGTGTGTGTGTGAAAGAGTGTGTAAGAATGTATGTGTGTGAGAGTGTGTGTGCAAGAGAGTGTGTGCCTGAAAGAGTGTGTGTGTGTGAGAGTGTGTGTGAGAATGTATGTGTGTGAGAGTGTGTGCCTGAAAGAGTGTGCGAGAGAGGGTGTGCAAGAGAGTGTGCCTGAAAGAGTGTGTGAGAGAGGGTGTGCGAGAGAGTGTGTGTTGGAGAATGTTTACGGGAGATTGTGTGTGTGAGAGTGTGTGTGAAAGTGTGTGTGTAAGACAGCGTATGAGAATGTGTGAAAGAATTTGAGAGAGTGCGTGTGAGAGAGTGTGAGCGGCATGTGTGAGAGTGTATGCGAGATTGCGTGTGTGTGGGAGAGTGCGTGAGAGTGTGAGTGTGGGAGAGAGAGTGTGTGTGTGAGACAGCATGTGAGAGTGTGTGGGAAGAGTGTTAGGGAATGTGTGAGAAAGAGTGTATGCCAGAGTGTGTGTGTGTGTGAGAGACAGCGTGTGAGTGTGTGTGTGAGTGTGTGTGAGAGTGAGAGAGAGTGAGAGAGAGAGTGTGAGAGAGTGTGTGAGAGAGGGTGAGAGTGAGAGTGTGTGTGAGAGCGTGTGTGCATGTGTGAGAGTAAATGGGTGCGTGAGAGTGTGTGTGAGAGTGTGTATGAGAGAGAGAGTGTGAGAGAGTGTGTGTGGGAGAATGGGTGTGAGAGAGTGGGTGTGTGAAAGTGGGTGTGAGCGTGGGTGTGAGTGTGTGAGAGAGCGCAGGTGTGAGGGAGTGGGTATGAGAGAGAGTGTGTGCGAGCGAGTGTGTGAGAGACTGTGTTTGAGAGCGTGTGTGAGAAAGTGTGAGAGAGTGTGTGAGAGAGAGTGTGTGAGAGAGAGTGTGTGAGAGAGTGTGAGAGAGAGTGTGAGAGAGAGTGTGTGAGAGAGTGTGAGAGAGAGTGTGAGAGAGTGTGTGAGAGAGTGTGTGTGAGAGAGTGTGTGTGAGAGAGTGAGAGAGAGTGTGTGTGAGAGAGTGTGAGAGTGTGTAAGTGAGTGGATGCGAGTGGGTGAAATGCAGCTGTGAAAGAGTGTGTGATAGTGAGTGTGTGTGAGAGTGTGAGTATGTGAGAGTGTGTATGTGTGTGAGTGTGTGCCAGAGAGAGCATGTGAGTGTGTGTGAGTGAGAGAGTGTATGTGAGTGGAAGTGTGTGAGAGTGTGTGAGAGTGTTAGAGAGAGTGTTAGAGAGAGTGTGAGAGTGTGTGTGAGAGTGTGTGTGAGAGTGCGTGTGAGAGTGCGTGTGATAGTGTGTGTGATAGTGTGTGTGGGAGTGTCTGTGAGAGTGCGTGAGAGTGTGTGAGAGTGTGTGAGTGAGAGTGTGTGAGAGAGAGTGTGAGAGAGAGTGTGTGAGAGAGTGTGTGAGAGAGTGTGTGAGAGAGAGTGTGAGAGAGTGAGAGAGAGTGTGTGTGAGAGAGTGTGTGTGAGAGAGAGGGTGTGTGAGAGAGTGTGTGAGAGAGAAAGAGTGTGTGAGAGAGGGTGTGAGAGAGTGTGTGAGAGAGGGTGTGAGAGTGTGTGTGAGAGAGTGTGAGAGAAGGTGTGAGAGTGTGTGTGAGAGAGAGTGTATGAGAGAGGGTGTGAGAGAGGGTATGAGAGAGGGTGTGAGAGAGGGTGTGAGAGAGGGTGTGAGAGTGGGTGTGAGAGTGGGTGTGAGAGAGAGAGTGTGTGAGAGAGGGTGTGAGAGTGTGTGTGAGAGAGTGTGTGAAAGGGAGAGTGTGAGAGAGAGAGAGTGTGTGAGAGTGTGTGTGAGATAGTGTGTGAGAGAGAGTGTGTGTGAGAGAGGGTGTGAGAGAGTGTGTGAGAGTGCGTGTGAGAGTGCGTGTGAGAGTTTGAGTGTGTGAGAGTGTGTGAGAGAGTGTTAGAGAGAGTGTGAGAGTGTGTGTGAGAGTGCGTGTGAGAGTGCGTGTGAGAGTGCGTGTGATAGTGCTTGTGATAGTGCGTGTGATAGTGCGTGTGATAGTGTGTGTGGGAGTGCGTGAGAGTGTGTGTGTGTGAGTGAGAGTGTGTGAGAGAGAGTGTGAGAGAGAGTGTGTGAGAGAGTGTGAGAGAGTGTGTGTGAGAGAGTGTGTGTGAGAGAGAGGGTGTGTGAGAGAGAGTGTGTGAGAGAGAAAGAGTGTGTGAGAGAGGGTGTGAGAGAGTGTGTGAGAGAGGGTGTGAGAGTGTGTGTGAGAGAGAGAGTGTGTGAGAGAGGGTGTGAGAGTGTGTGTGAGAGAGTGTATGAGAGAGTGTGTGAGAGTGTGTGTGAGATAGTGTGTGAGAGAGAGTGTGTGTGAGAGAGGGTGTGAGATTGTGTGTGAGAGTGCGTGTGAGAGTTTGAGTGTGTGAGAGTGTGTGAGAGAGTATGAGAGTGTTGTGAGAGTGTCTGAGAGTGTGTGTGTGAGAGAGAGAGAGAGAGAGAGAGTGTGTGAGAGCGAGTTTGCGAGAGCGTGAGAATGCGTGTGAGAGTGTGTGTGAGAAAGTGTGTCAGAGAGAGATGTGTGTGAGTTTGTGTGTGTGAGAAAGTATGAGAAAGTGTGTTGGAGAATGTTTCCAAGAGAGTGTGTATGAAAGACAGTGTGTGTGTGAGAGAGTGTGAGAGCATGTGAGGGAGAGTGGAAGACAGTGCGAGAGTGTGTGTAAGAGAGAGTGTGAGATGCACCTGTGAAAGAGTGTGAGTGTAAGAGAGTGTGAGAGTGTGTAAGTGAGTGGATGCGAGTGTGTGAGATGCAGCTGTGAAAGAGTGTGTGATAGTGAGTGTGTGTGAGAGAGTGTGTGAGAGAGGGGGTGTGAGAGTGTGTGTGAGAGTGCGTGTGTGAGAGTGTGTGAGAGAGAGAGAGAGTGTGAGAGAGAGAGTGTGTGAGAGAGTGTGTGAGAGAGAGAGAGTGTGAGAGAGTGTGTGAGAGAGAGAGAGTGTGTGAGAGAGGGTGTGAGAGTGTGTGTGAGGGGGCGTGTGTGAGAGTGTGAGTGTGTGTGAGAGTGTGAGAGAGTGTGTGAGAGAGGGTGTGAGAGAGGGTGTGAGAGAGTGTGTGAGAGAGGGTGTGAGAGAGTGAGTGTGAGAGAGTGAGTGTGTGAGAGTGAGTGTGTGAGCGTGAGTGTGTGAGCGTGAGTGTGTGAGAGAGAGTGTGTGAGAGAGAGAGTGTGAGAGAGTGTGAGAGAGAGAGAGTGTGTGAGAGAGGGTGTGAGAGTGTGTGTGAGGGGGCGTGTGTGAGAGTGTGAGTGTGTGTGAGAGTGTGAGAGAGTGTGTGAGAGAGTGTGAGAGAGTGTGTGAGAGAGTGTGTGAGAGAGTGTGAGTGAGTGAGAGTGTGTGTGAGAGAGAGGGTGTGTGAGAAAGAGTGTGTGAGAGAGAGGGTGTGAGAGTGTGTGAGAGAGGGTTTGAGAGAGGGTGTGAGAGAGGGTGTGAGAGAGGGTGTGAGAGAGGGTGTGTGAGAGAGAGTGTGTGAGAGAGTGTGTGTGAGAGAGTGAGTGTGTGAGAGTGAGTGTGTGAGCGTGAGTGTGTGGGAGAGAGTGTGTGAGAGAGAGAGAGAGTGTGAGAGAGTGTGTGTGAGAGAGTGAGTGTGAGAGAGTGAGTGTGTGAGAGAGGGTGTGAGAGTGTGTGTGAGAGAGAGAGAGAGAGTGTGTTTGAGAGAGAGTGTGTGTGTGTGAGAGAGAGTGTGAGAGAGAGAGAGTGTGAGAGAGAGAGAGTGTGTGAGAGAGGGTGTGAGAGTGTGTGTGAGGGGGCGTGTGTGAGAGTGTGAGTGTGTGAGAGAGTGTGTGAGAGAGTGTGTGTGAGAGAGTGTGTGTGAGAGTGTGTGAGAGAGAACGAGTGTGAGAGAGGGTGTGAGAGTGTGTGAGAGAGAGTGTGTGAGAGAGAGTGTGTGAGAGAGAGTGTGAGAGAGTGAGAGAGAGTGTGTGTGAGAGAGTGTGAGAGCATGTGAGGGAGAGTGTGAGACAGTGCGAGAGTGTGTGTAAGAGAGTGCGTGAGATGCACCTGTGAAAGAGAGTGTGAGTGTGTGTAAGAGAGTGTGAGAGTGTGTAAGTGAGTGTGTGAGAGAGTGTGTGTGAGACAGTGTGTGAGAGAGAGTGTGAGAGAGAGAGAGAGGGTGTGAGAGTGTGTGTGAGAGTGAGAGTGTGTGAGTGTGTGAGAGAGTGAGTGTGAGAGTTTGTGTGAGAGTGTGAGAGAGTGTGTGAGAGAGTGTTAGAGAGACTGTGAGAGTGTGTGTGATAGTGTGTGTGGGAGTGTCTGTCAGAGAGTGCATGAGTGTGTGTGAGAGTGTGTGAGTGAGAGTGTGTGAGAGAGAAAGAGTGTGTTAGAGAGGGAGTGTGAGAGAGAGAGTGTGTGAGAGAGTGTGTGAGAGAGAGAGTGTGAGAGAGAGAGAGTGTGTGAGAGAGAGTGTGTGAGAGAGAGAGGGTGTGAGAGTATGTGTGAGAGTGCGTGTGTGAGAGAGTGTGTGAGAGTGAGTGTGTGAGCGTGAGTGTGTGAGAGTGTGTGAGAGAGAGAGAGTGTGAGAGAGTGTGTGAGAGAGAGTGTGTGTGAGAGAGAGAGTGTGAGAGAGTGTGTGAGAGAGGGTGTGAGAGTGTGTGTGAGAGAGAGCGAGAGTGTTTGAGAGAGAGTGTGTGTGTGAGAGAGAGTGTGTGAGAGAGAGAGTGTGTGTGAGAGAGTGTGTGAGAGTGTGAGTGTGTGAGAGTGTGTGTGTGAGAGAGAGAGATTGTGTGTGAGAGAGAGAGAGTGTGAGAGAGAGAGAGAGTGTGAGAGAGTGTGTGAGAGAGAGTGTGTGATAGAGAGTGTGTGAGAGAGTGAGTGGGTGAGAGTGAGTGTGTGAGCTTGTGTGTGAGAGAGTGTGTGAGAGATAGAGAGAGTGTGAGAGAGTGTGTGAGAGTGTGTGTGAGAGAGTGAGTGTGTGAGAGAGGGTGTGAGAGTGTGTGTGAGAGAGAGAGTGTTTGAGAGAGAGTGTGTGTGTCTGAGAGAGAGTGTGTGAGAGAGAGAGTGTGAGAGAGAGTGTGTGAGAGAGAGAGTGTGTGTGAGAGAGAGAGAGTGTGTGAGAGAGAGAGTGTGAGTGAGGGGGCGTGTGTGAGAGAGAGTGTGTGAGAGAGAGTGTGTGAGAGAGTGTGTGAGAGAGAGTGTGAGAGAGTGAGAGAGTGTGTGTGAGAGAGTGTGTAAGTGAGTGGATGCGAGTGGGTGAAATGCAGCTGTGAAAGAGTGTGTGATAGTGAGTGTGTGTGAGAGTGTGAGTATGTGAGAGTGTGTGTGTGTGTGTGAGTGTGTGCCAGAGAGAGCATGTGAGTGTGTGTGAGTGAGAGAGTGTATGTGAGTGGAAGTGTGTGAGAGTGTGTGAGAGTGTTAGAGAGAGTGTTAGAGAGAGTGTGAGAGTGTGTGTGAGAGTGTGTGTGAGAGTGCGTGTGAGAGTGCGTGTGAGAGTGTGTGTGATAGTGTGTGTGATAGTGTGTGTGATAGTGTGTGTGGGAGTGTCTGTGAGAGTGCGTGAGAGTGTGTGAGAGTGTGTGAGTGAGAGTGTGTGAGAGAGAGTGTGAGAGAGAGTGTGTGAGAGAGTGTGTGAGAGAGTGTGTGAGAGAGTGTGTGAGAGAGAGTGTGAGAGAGAGTGTGTGTGAGAGAGTGTGTGTGAGAGAGAGGGTGTGTGAGAGAGTGTGTGAGAGAGAAAGAGTGTGTGAGAGAGGGTGTGAGAGAGTGTGTGAGAGAGGGTGTGAGAGAGGGTGTGAGAGTGTGTGTGAGAGAGTGTGAGAGAAGGTGTGAGAGTGTGTGTGAGAGAGAGTGTATGAGAGAGGGTGTGAGAGAGGGTATGAGAGAGGGTGTGAGAGAGGGTGTGAGAGAGGGTGTGAGAGAGGGTGTGAGAGTGGGCGTGAGAGTGGGCGTGAGAGTGGGTGTGAGAGAGAGAGTGTGTGAGAGAGAGTGTGTGAGAGAGGGTGTGAGAGTGTGTGTGAGAGAGTGTGTGAAAGGGAGAGTGTGAGAGAGAGAGAGTGTGTGAGAGTGTGTGTGAGATAGTGTGTGAGAGAGAGTGTGTGTGAGAGAGGGTGTGAGAGAGTGTGTGAGAGTGCGTGTGAGAGTTTGAGTGTGTGAGAGTGTGTGAGAGTGTTAGAGAGAGTGTGAGAGTGTGTGTGAGAGTGCGTGTGAGAGTGCGTGTGAGAGTGCGTGTGATAGTGCGTGTGATAGTGCGTGTGATAGTGCGTGTGATAGTGTGTGTGGGAGTGTCTGTGAGAGTGCGTGAGAGTGTGTGAGTGTGTGAGTGAGAGTGTGTGAGAGAGAGTGTGAGAGAGAGTGTGTGAGAGAGTGTGAGAGAGTGAGAGAGAGTGTGTGTGAGAGAGTGTGTGTGAGAGAGAGGGTGTGTGAGAGAGAGTGTGTGAGAGAGAAAGAGTGTGTGAGAGAGGGTGTGAGAGAGTGTGTGAGAGAGGGTGTGAGAGTGTGTGTGAGAGAGTGTGTGAGAGAGGGTGTGAGAGTGTGTGTGAGAGAGAGTGTATGAGAGAGTGTGTGAGAGTGTGTGTGAGATAGTGTGTGAGAGAGAGTGTGTGTGAGAGAGGGTGTGAGTGTGTGAGAGTGCGTGTGAGAGTTTGAGTGTGTGAGAGTGTGTGAGAGAGTATGAGAGTGTTGTGAGAGTGTCTGAGAGTGTGTGTGTGAGAGAGAGAGAGAGAGAGTGTGTGAGAGCGAGTTTGCGAGAGCGTGAGAATGCGTGTGAGAGTGTGTGTGAGAAAGTGTGTGAGAGAGTGTGTGACAGAGAGGGTGTGAGAGTGTGTGTGAGAGTGCGTGTGTGAGAGTGTGAGTGTGTGAGAGAGTGTGTGAGAGAGTGTGAGAGAGAGAGTGTGTGTGAGAGAGTGTGTGAGAGAGGGTGTGAGAGTGTGTGTGAGAGAGAGTGTGTGAAAGGGAGAGTGTGTGAGAGAGAGAGTGTGTGTGAGAGAGTGTGTGTGAGATAGTGTGTGAGAGAGGATGTGAGAGAGGATGTGAGTGTGTGATAGTGTGTGTGATAGTGTGTGTGATAGTGTGTGTGATAGTGTGTGTGGGAGTGTCTGTGAGAGTGTGTGAGAGAGTGTGAGAGAGAGAGTGTGAGAGAGAGTGTGTGAGAGAGAGTGTGTGAGAGAGAGTGTGTGAGAGAGAGTGTGTGAGAGTGTGTGAGAGAGTGTGTGTGAGAGTGTGTGAGAGTGTGT
>NC_092710.1:7728374-7730874 GCF_047496885.1 Scyliorhinus torazame | reverse complement strand
TGAGAGTGTGTGAGAGAGAGAGAATGTGTGAGAGTGTGTGTGATAGTGTGTGTGGGAGTGTCTGTGAGAGTGCGTGAGTGTGTGTGAGAGAGAGTATGAGAGAGAGAGTGTGAGAGAGAGAGTGTGAGAGAGAGAGTGTGAGAGAGAGAGTGTGAGATAGAGTGTGTGAGAGAGAGTGTGTGAGAGAGTGTGTGAGAGAGAGGGTGTGAGAGTGTGTGTGAGAGTGTGACTGTGTGAGTGTGTGAGGTGTGAGAGTGTGTGAGAGAGAGTGTGAGAGAGAGTGTGTGAGAGAGTGTGAGAGAGAGAGTGTGTGAGAGAGAGTGTGTGAGAGAGAGAGAGGGTGCGAGAGAGGGTGTGAGAGTGTAAGAGAGTGTGAGAGTGTGTGTGAGAGAGAGTGTGTGTGAGAGAGAGTGTGTGAGAGAGAGTGTGTGTGAGAGAGTGTGTGTGAGAGAGGGTGTGTGAGAGAGTGTGTGAGAGAGAGTGTGTGAGAGAAGGTGTGAGGGTGTGTGTGAGAGAGAGTGTGTGAGAGTGTGTGAAAGGGAGAGTGTGTGAGAGAGAGTGTGTGTGTGAGAGAGTGTGCGAGAGTGTGTGAGAGTGTAAGTGTGTGAGAGTGTATGTGTGAGAGAGAGAGTATGTGAGAGAGTGTGTGAGAGAGTGTGTGAGAGAGAGAGTGTGAGAGAGTGTGAGAGAGAGAGTGTGAGAGAGAGAGTGTGTGAGAGAGAGAGAGAGTGTGAGAGAGAGTGTGTGAGAGAGAGTGTGTGAGAGAGAGTGTGTGAGAGAGAGAGTGTGTGTGTGTGAGAGAGGGTGTGAGAGAGGGTGTGAGAGTGTGTGTGAGAGAGACTGTGTGAGAGAGGGTGTGAGAGTGTGTGTGAGAGTGCGTGTGTGAGTGTGTGAGAGAGTGTGAGAGAGAGTGTGAGAGAGTGTGTGAGAGTGAGTGTGTGAGAGAGGGTGTGAGAGAGGGTGTGAGAGAGGGTGTGAGAGAGGGTGTGAGAGAGGGTGTGAGAGAGGGTGTGAGAGAGGGTGTGAGAGAGGGTGTGAGAGTGCGTGTGAGAGAGGGTGTGAGAGAGGGTGTGAGAGAGGGTGTGAGAGAGGGTGTGAGAGAGGGTGTGAGAGTGCGTGTGAGAGTGTGAGTGTGTGAGAGTGCGTGTGAGAGTGTGAGTGTGTGAGAATGTGTGAGAGAGTGTGAGTGTGTGAGAATGTGTGAGAGAGTGTGAGAGTGTGTGAGAGAGTGAGAGTGTGTGAGAGCGTGTTTGTGAGAGCGTGAGAATGCATGTGAGAGCGTGTGTCAGAGAGAGATGTGTGTGAGTTTGTGTGTGTGAGAAAGTGTGTTGGAGAATGTTTCCAAGAGAGTGTGTATGAAAGACAGTGTGTGTGTGAGAGTGCGAGAGCATGCGAGGGAGAGTGTGAGACAGTGCGAGAGTGTGTGTAAGAGAGTGCGTGAGATGCACCTGTGAAAGAGAGTGTGTGTGTCTGTGTGTAAGAGAGTGTGAGAGTGTGTAAGTGAGTGCATGTGAATGTGTGAGATGCAGCTGTGAAAGTGTGTGATAGTGAGTGTGTGTGAGAGAGTATGTGTGTGAGAGTGTGTGTGAGTGTGTGCCAGAGAGTGCATGTGAGTGTGTGTGAGAGAGATTGCATGTGAGTGGAAGTGTGTGAGAGTGTGTGAGAGAGAGTGTGTGTGTGTTTGTCTGTGTGAGAGTGTGTGTGAGAGTGTATGAGAGCGTGTGAGAGTGAGTGAGAGAGCGTGTGTGAGTGTGCGTGAGAATGTGTGTGAGAGTGTATGAGAGAGCGTGTGAGAGATTGTGAGGGAGTGAGTGAGAGAGCGTGTGTGTGAGAGTGTGTGTGAGTGTCTGTGAGAGTGTGTGTGATAGTGTGTGTGATAGTTTGTGTGGGAGTGTCTGTGATAGAGTGCGTGAGAGTCTGAGAGAGTGTGTGAGAGTTTGTGTGAGTGTGTGTGTGAGTGTGTGTGAGAGTGTGTGAGAGTGTGTGTGAGAGTGTGTGTGAGAGTGTTAGAGAGTGTGAGAGTGTGTGTGAGAGTGTGTGTGGGAATGTCTGTGAGAGAGTGCGTGAGTGTGTGTGTGAGAGAGTGTGTCAGAGTGTGTGTGAGGGATAGTGTGAAAGAGAGTGCGTGTGTGAGAGTATGTGAGAGAGAGTGTTTGTGAGGGAGTGTGAGAGAGTGTATGTTAGAGAGCGTCTGAGAGAGAGTCTGTGTGAGAGAGTGTGAGAGAGAGTGTGCGTGAGAGTGTGTGTGAGTGAGAGTGTGTGAGAGAGAGTGTGTGTGAGAGAGTGTGTGAGAGAGAGGGTGTGAGAGTGTGTGTGAGAGTGCGTGTGTGAGAGTGTGTGAGAGAGAGAGTGTGAGAGAGAGAGTGTGTGAGAGAGAGTGTGTGAGAGAGAGTGTGTGAGAGAGAGTGTGTGAGAGAGAGGGTGTGAGAGTGTGTGTGAGAGTGCGTGTGTGAGAGTGTGTGTGAGAGAGTGTGTGTGAGAGTGTGAATGTGTGAGAGTG
>NC_092710.1:7703374-7710874 GCF_047496885.1 Scyliorhinus torazame | reverse complement strand
GAGTGTGTGAGAGAGAGTGTGTGTGAGAGAGTGTGTGTGAGAGAGGGTGTGAGAGTGTGTGAAAGGGAGAGTGTGTGAGAGAGAGAGTGTGTGTGTGAGAGAGTGTGCGAGAGTGTGTAAGAGTATAAGTGTGTGAGAGTGTGTGTGTGAGAGAGAGAGTATGTGAGAGTGTGTGAGAGAGTGTGTGAGAGAGAGAGTGTGAGAGAGAGAGTGTGAGAGAGAGAGTGTGTGAGAGAGAGAGAGAGAGTGTGAGAGAGAGTGTGTGAGAGAGAGTGTGTGAGAGATAGAGTGTGTGTGTGTGTGAGAGAGGGTGTGAGAGAGGGTGTGAGAGTGTGTGTGAGAGAGACTGTGTGAGAGAGGGTGTGAGAGTGTGTGTGAGAGTGCGTGTGTGAGTGTGTGAGAGAGTGTGAGAGAGAGTGTGTGAGAGAGTGTGTGAGAGTGAGTGTGTGAGAGAGGGTGTGAGAGAGGGTGTGAGAGAGGGTGTGAGAGAGGGTGTGAGAGAGGGTGTGAGAGTGCGTGTGAGAGTGCGTGTGAGAGTGTGAGTGTGTGAGAGTGCGTGTGAGAGTGTGAGAATGTGTGAGAGAGTGTGAGAGTGTGTGAGAGAGTGAGAGTGTGTGAGAGCGTGTTTGTGAGAGGGTGAGAATGCGTGTGAGAGTGTGTGTCAGAGAGAGATGTGTGTGAGTTTGTGTGAGAGTGTGTGAGAGAGAGTGTGTGTGTGTTTGTCTGTGTGAGAGTGTGTGTGAGACTGTATGAGAGCATGTGAGAGTGAGTGAGAGAGCGTGTGTGAGTGTGCGTGAGAATGTGTGTGAGAGTGTATGAGAGAGCGTGTGAGAGATTGTGAGGGAGTGAGTGAGAGAGCGTGTGTGTGAGAGTGTGTGAGAGAGAGAGTGTGTGAGAGAGAGAGTGAGAGAGAGAGAGAGTGTGTGAGAGTGTGAGAGTGTGTGTGTGAGAGAGAGAGAGTGTGTTAGAGAGGGAGAGTGTGTGAGAGCGTGTGTGTGAGAGAGTGTGTATGAGAGAGTGTGTGTGAGAGAGAGGGTGTGTGAGAGTGTGTGAGAGAGAGAGAATGTGTGAGAGTGTGTGTGATAGTGTGTGTGGGAGTGTCTGTGAGAGTGCGTGAGTGTGTGTGAGAGAGAGTATGAGAGAGAGAGTGTGAGAGAGAGAGTGTGAGAGAGAGAGTGTGAGATAGAGTGTGTGAGAGAGTGTGTGAGAGAGAGGGTGTGAGAGAGAGTGTGTGAGAGAGAGGGTGTGAGAGTGTGTGTGAGAGTGTGACTGTGTGAGGTGTGAGTGTGTGTGAGAGAGAGTGTGAGAGAGAGTGTGTGAGAGAGAGTGTGTGAGAGAGAGTGTGTGAGAGAGAGAGAGTGTGTGAGAGAGGGTGTGAGAGTGTGAGAGAGTGTGTGTGAGAGAGAGTGTGTGTGAGAGAGAGTGTGTGAGAGAGAGTGTGTGTGAGAGAGTGTGTGTGAGAGAGGGTGTGTGAGAGAGTGTGTGAGAGAGAGTGTGTGAGAGAAGGTGTGAGGGTGTGTGTGAGAGAGTGTGTGAGAGTGTGTGAAAGGGAGAGTGTGTGAGAGAGAGAGTGTGTGTGTGAGAGAGTGTGCGAGAGTGTGTAAGAGTATAAGTGTGTGAGAGTGTGTGTGTGAGAGAGAGAGTATGTGAGAGTGTGTGAGAGAGTGTGTGAGAGAGAGAGTGTGAGAGAGAGAGTGTGAGAGAGAGAGTGTGAGAGAGAGTGTGTGAGAGAGAGAGAGAGAGTGTGAGAGAGAGTGTGTGAGAGAGAGTGTGTGAGAGATAGAGTGTGTGTGTGTGAGAGAGGGTGTGAGAGAGGGTGTGAGAGTGTGTGTGAGAGAGACTGTGTGAGAGAGGGTGTGAGAGTGTGTGTGAGAGTGCGTGTGTGAGTGTGTGAGAGAGTGTGAGAGAGAGTGTGTGAGAGAGTGTGTGAGAGTGAGTGTGTGAGAGAGGGTGTGAGAGAGGGTGTGAGAGAGGGTGTGAGAGAGGGTGTGAGAGAGGGTGTGAGAGAGGGTGTGAGAGTGCGTGTGAGAGTGCGTGTGAGAG
Source organism: Scyliorhinus torazame (assembly GCF_047496885.1). Taxonomy (NCBI): domain Eukaryota; kingdom Metazoa; phylum Chordata; class Chondrichthyes; order Carcharhiniformes; family Scyliorhinidae; genus Scyliorhinus; species Scyliorhinus torazame. Next base: position 7,708,831 of record NC_092710.1, on the reverse strand, counting down.
TGTGAGTGTGTGAGAGTGCGTGTGAGAGTGTGAGTGTGTGAGAATGTGTGAGAGAGTGTGAGAGTGTGTGAGAGAGTGAGAGTGTGTGAGAGCGTGTTTGTGAGAGGGTGAGAATGCGTGTGAGAGTGTGTGTCAGAGAGAGATGTGTGTGAGTTTGTGTGTGTGAGAAAGTGTGTTGGAGAATGTTTCCAAGAGAGTGTGTATGAAAGACAGTGTGTGTGTGAGAGTGCGAGAGCATGTGAGGGAGAGTGTGAGACAGTGCGAGAGTGTGTGTAAGAGAGTGCGTGAGATGCACCTGTGAAAGAGAGTGTGTGTGTGTGTAAGTGAGTGCATGTGAGTGTGTGAGATGCAGCTGTGAAAGTGTGTGATAGTGAGCGTGTGTGAGAGAGTATGTGTGTGAGAGTGTGAGTATGTGAGAGTGTGTGTGTGTGAGTGTGTGCCAGAGAGTGCATGTGAGTGTGTGTGAGAGAGAGTGCATGTGAGTGGAAGTGTGTGAGAGAGAGTGTGTGTGTGTTTGTCTGTGTGAGAGTGTGTGTGAGAGTGTATGAGAGCGTGTGAGAGTGAGTGAGAGAGCGTGTGTGAGTGTGCGTGAGAATGTGTGTGAGAGTGTATGAGAGAGCATGTGAGAGATTGTGAGGGAGTGAGTGAGAGAGCGTGTGTGTGAGAGTGTGTGAGAGAGAGAGTGTGTGAGAGAGAGAGTGTGAGAGAGAGAGAGTGTGTGAGAGTGTGTGTGTGAGAGAGAGAGAGTGTGTGAGAGAGGGAGAGTGTGAGAGAGAGTGTGTGAGAGCGTGTGTGTGAGAGAGTGTGTATGAGAGAGTGTGTGTGAGAGAGAGGGTGTGTGAGAGTGTGTGAGAGAGAGAGAATGTGTGAGAGTGTGTGTGATAGTGTGTGTGGGAGCGTCTGTGAGAGTGCGTGAGTGTGTGTGAGAGAGAGTGTGAGAGAGAGTGTGAGAGTGAGTGTGTGAGAGAGGGTGTGAGAGAGGGTGTGAGAGAGGGTGTGAGAGAGGGTGTGAGAGAGGGTGTGAGAGAGAGTGTGAGAGTGTGTAAGTGAGTGCATGTGAATGTGTGAGATGCAGCTGTGAAAGTGTGTGATAGTGAGTGTGTGTGAGAGAGTATGTGTGTGAGAGTGTGTGTGTGTGTGAGTGTGTGCCAGAGAGTGCATGTGAGTGTGTGTGAGAGAGATTGCATGTGAGTGGAAGTGTGTGAGAGTGTGTGAGAGAGAGTGTGTGTGTGTTTGTCTGTGTGAGAGTGTGTGTGAGAGTGTATGAGAGCGTGTGAGAGTGAGTGAGAGAGCGTGTGTGAGTGTGCGTGAGAATGTGTGTGAGAGTGTATGAGAGAGCGTGTGAGAGATTGTGAGGGAGTGAGTGAGAGAGCGTGTGTGTGAGAGTGTGTGTGAGTGTCTGTGAGAGTGTGTGTGATAGTGTGTGTGATAGTTTGTGTGGGAGTGTCTGTGAGAGAGTGCGTGAGAGTCTGAGAGAGTGTGTGAGAGTTTGTGTGAGTGTGTGTGTGAGTGTGTGTGAGAGTGTGTGTGAGAGTGTGTGTGAGAGTGTGTGTGAGAGTGTGTGTGAGAGTGTTAGAGAGTGTGAGAGTGTGTGTGAGAGTGTGTGTGATAGTGTGTGTGGGAATGTCTGTGAGAGAGTGCGTGAGTGTGTGTGTGAGAGAGTGTGTGAGAGTGTGTGTGAGGGAGTGTGTGAAAGAGAGTGCGTGTGTGAGAGTATGTGAGAGAGAGTGTTTGTGAGGGAGTGTGAGAGAGTGTATGTTAGAGAGCGTCTGAGAGAGAGTCTGTGTGAGAGAGTGTGAGAGAGAGTGTGCGTGAGAGTGTGTGTGAGTGAGAGTGTGTGAGAGAGAGTGTGTGTGAAAGTGTGTGAGAGGGTGCGTGAGTGAGAATGTGAGTGAGAGTGTGTGAGTGAGAGTGTGTGTGAGAGTGTGTGTGAGAGAGTGTGTGTGAGTGTGTGTGAGTGAGAGTGTGTGAGAGAGAGTGTGTGTGAGAGAGTGTGTGAGAGAGTGCGTGAGTGAGAATGTGTGAGTGAGAGTGTGTGAGAGAGATTGTGTGAGAGAGAGTGTGTGTGTGAGAGTGTGAGAGAGAGAGTGTGTGTGAGTGTGTGTGATAGTGTGTGTGGGAGTGTCTGTGAGAGAGTGCGTGAGTGTGTGTGAGAGTGTGTGAGTGAGAGTGTGTGAGAGAGAGTGTGTGAGAGAGAGTGTGTGAGAGAGAGAGAGTGTGAGAGAGAGAGAGGGAGAGAGAGAGAGTGTGTGAGAATCTGTGTGTGAGAGAGAGAGAGGGTGTGAGAGTGCGTGTGTGAGAGTGTGAGTGTGTGAGAGCGTGTGTGTGAGAGAGTGTGTATGAGAGAGTGTGTGTGAGAGAGAGGGTGTGTGAGAGTGTGTGAGAGAGAGAGAATGTGTGAGAGTGTGTGTGATAGTGTGTGTGGGAGCGTCTGTGAGAGTGCGTGAGTGTGTGTGAGAGAGAGTGTGAGAGAGAGTGTGAGAGTGAGTGTGTGAGAGAGGGTGTGAGAGAGGGTGTGAGAGAGGGTGTGAGAGAGGGTGTGAGAGAGGGTGTGAGAGAGGGTGTGAGAGAGGGTGTGAGAGAGGGTGTGAGAGAGGGTGTGAGAGTGCGTGTGAGAGTGTGAGTGTGTGAGAGTGCGTGTGAGAGTGTGAGTGTGTGAGAATGTGTGAGAGAGTGTGAGAGTGTGTGAGAGAGAGTGTGTGAGAGCGTGTTTGTGAGAGCGTGAGAATGCGTGTGAGAGTGTGTGTCAGAGAGAGATGTGTGTGAGTTTGTGTGTGTGAGAAAGTGTGTTGGAGAATGTTTCCAAGAGAGTGTGTATGAAAGACAGTGTGTGTGTGAGAGTGCGAGAGCATGTGAGGGAGAGTGTGAGACAGTGCGAGAGTGTGTGTAAGAGAGTGCGTGAGATGCACCTGTGAAAGAGAGTGTGTGTGTGTGTAAGAGAGTGTGAGAGTGTGTAAGTGAGTGCATGTGAATGTGTGAGATGCAGCTGTGAAAGTGTGTGATAGTGAGTGTGTGTGAGAGAGTATGTGTGTGAGAGTGTGTGTGTGTGTGAGTGTGTGCCAGAGAGTGCATGTGAGTGTGTGTGAGAGAGATTGCATGTGAGTGGAAGTGTGTGAGAGTGTGTGAGAGAGAGTGTGTGTGTGTTTGTCTGTGTGAGAGTGTGTGTGAGAGTGTATGAGAGCGTGTGAGAGAGCGTGTGTGTGTGCGTGAGAATGTGTGTGAGAGTGTATGAGAGAGCGTGTGAGAGATTGTGAGGGAGCGAGTGAGAGAGCGTGTGTGTGAGAGTGTGTGTGAGTGTCTGTGAGAGTGTGTGTGATAGTGTGTGTGATAGTTTGTGTGGGAGTGTCTGTGAGAGAGTGCGTGAGAGTCTGAGAGAGTGTGTGAGAGTTTGTGTGAGTGTGTGTGTGAGTGTGTGTGAGAGTGTGTGTGAGAATGTGTGTGAGAGTGTGTGTGAGAGTGTGTGTGAGAGTGTGTGTGAGAGTGTTAGAGAGTGTGAGAGTGTGTGTGAGAGTGTGTGTGATAGTGTGTGTGGGAATGTCTGTGAGAGAGTGCGTGAGTGTGTGTGTGAGAGAGTGTGTGAGAGTGTGTGTGAGGGAGTGTGTGAAAGAGAGTGCGTGTGTGAGAGTATGTGAGAGAGAGTGTTTGTGAGGGAGTGTGAGAGAGTGTATGTTAGAGAGCGTCTGAGAGAGAGTCTGTGTGAGAGAGTGTGAGAGAGAGTGTGCGTGAGAGTGTGTGTGAGTGAGAGTGTGTGAGAGAGAGTGTGTGTGAAAGTGTGTGAGAGGGTGCGTGAGTGAGAATGTGAGTGAGAGTGTGTGAGTGAGAGTGTGTGTGAGAGTGTGTGTGAGAGAGTGTGTGTGTGTGTGAGTGAGAGTGTGTGAGAGAGAGTGTGTGTGAGAGAGTGTGTGAGAGAGTGCGTGAGTGAGAATGTGTGAGTGAGAGTGTGTGAGAGAGATTGTGTGAGAGAGAGTGTGTGTGTGAGAGTGTGAGAGAGAGAGTGTGTGTGAGTGTGTGTGATAGTGTGTGTGGGAGTGTCTGTGAGAGAGTGCGTGAGTGTGTGTGAGAGTGTGTGAGTGAGAGTGTGTGAGAGAGAGTGTGAGAGAGAGAGAGAGTGTGAGAGAGAGAGAGGGAGAGAGAGAGAGTGTGTGAGAGGGAGTGTGTGAGAGAGAGAGAGGGTGTGAGAGTGCGTGTGTGAGAGTGTGAGTGTGTGAGAGCGTGTGTGAGAGAGTGTGTATGAGAGAGTGTGTGTGAGAGAGAGGGTGTGTGAGAGTGTGTGAGAGAGAGAGAATGTGTGAGAGCGTGTGTGATAGTGTGTGTGGGAGCGTCTGTGAGAGTGCGTGAGTGTGTGTGAGAGAGAGTGTGAGAGAGAGTGTGAGAGTGAGTGTGTGAGAGAGGGTGTGAGAGAGGGTGTGAGAGAGGGTGTGAGAGAGGGTGTGAGAGAGGGTGTGAGAGAGGGTGTGAGAGTGCGTGTGAGAGTGTGAGTGTGTGAGAGTGCGTGTGAGAGTGTGAGTGTGTGAGAATGTGTGAGAGAGTGTGAGAGTGTGTGAGAGAGAGTGTGTGAGAGCGTGTTTGTGAGAGCGTGAGAATGCGTGTGAGAGTGTGTGTCAGAGAGAGATGTGTGTGAGTTTGTGTGTGTGAGAAAGTGTGTTGGAGAATGTTTCCAAGAGAGTGTGTATGAAAGACAGTGTGTGTGTGAGAGTGCGAGAGCATGTGAGGGAGAGTGTGAGACAGTGCGAGAGTGTGTGTAAGAGAGTGCGTGAGATGCACCTGTGAAAGAGAGTGTGTGTGTGTGTAAGAGAGTGTGAGAGTGTGTAAGTGAGTGCATGTGAATGTGTGAGATGCAGCTGTGAAAGTGTGTGATAGTGAGTGTGTGTGAGAGAGTATGTGTGTGAGAGTGTGTGTGTGTGTGAGTGTGTGCCAGAGAGTGCATGTGAGTGTGTGTGAGAGAGATTGCATGTGAGTGGAAGTGTGTGAGAGTGTGTGAGAGAGAGTGTGTGTGTGTTTGTCTGTGTGAGAGTGTGTGTGAGAGTGTATGAGAGCGTGTGAGAGTGAGTGAGAGAGCGTGTGTGAGTGTGCGTGAGAATGTGTGTGAGAGTGTATGAGAGAGCGTGTGAGAGATTGTGAGGGAGTGAGTGAGAGAGCGTGTGTGTGAGAGTGTGTGTGAGTGTCTGTGAGAGTGTGTGTGATAGTGTGTGTGATAGTTTGTGTGGGAGTGTCTGTGAGAGAGTGCGTGAGAGTCTGAGAGAGTGTGTGAGAGTTTGTGTGAGTGTGTGTGTGAGTGTGTGTGAGAGTGTGTGAGAGTGTGTGTGAGAGTGTGTGTGAGAGTGTTAGAGAGTGTGAGAGTGTGTGTGAGAGTGTGTGATAGTGTGTGTGGGAATGTCTGTGAGAGAGTGCGTGAGTGTGTGTGTGAGAGAGTGTGTGAGAGTGTGTGTGAGGGAGTGTGTGAAAGAGAGTGCGTGT